>NC_046657.1:109473358-109517410 GCF_010883055.1 Belonocnema kinseyi | reverse complement strand
TTTTTCCGATGACTTCATGCAATTTTGGATCAATGTGAGTAATACAAAAAAATGGCATACTTGAAAACTGTTCCGCGGTATTCTGCCGCATAACGCCCGAGTGTAAGCGCGAGGACTACCTCTACAACCGGCTCTGTAACTCAATGAATTTCAATTTGTCCATTTTGTTATTAGACATTTTTCATAGTAAAAAAGTTAAATAAACAATTGATTTATTTAAAAAATTGTTTAAACAATTTTTTTGTTATAAATAATAAAACAGGATGAAAGCGTGTAAAAAGCACTTTCCAAAACCCTTATAAAAATTTTAAATCGCGTAATTAGAAAGGAAGTTACAGGCGTTTGAAGCTACCCCTGCAGGCATTGGGGTTGAAAATTCAACCCCCCCTCACTTGGGGAGGGTTGGTAATCCTGGTCTATAAGTTTGTGGATTAACTACTGTTGGGTAGGCGAACATATTCCCAGAATTTAGAGACAATCGAAAAACATGACTTTTTGAGTTGGGGCAGTTGAGGTATAATGCCCCATATTACCTAAAGAATATTCGGGAAAATTGAGAATATATCAGAATATCTGGGAGTCCAAAGAATATGGGAGTATGTAGGAATATATAGGAATATGAGGGAATATTTTGTAATATGAGACAATATTTCAGAATTTATATAGATTATGTATATTAGATGACACACACAGCCACACACACGCGCATATATATATAATAAACCTAAAGCTTAATATCACAAGACATAAACTTATCGCTTCTTCTTAAAGGCCTAAAAAATTACGAATATCTTTAAGAAAAGTCCTTCATTAATAATAAAAGAACCATGTGGAACTCGAGGACGAGGAATAGTACATAGATAGTATGATATGTTATGATAGCCAGGGAGAAATGTGAAATCAGGCTGAAGTGATGCATTATTTTCAGCTTGAAATGAATACCACAAGCATAGGCAACCTACACCTTTTCCTCCTTTACGTCCTTGGACAGGCGGTGAAGTTTTAGAATATTACAATTCCTTAGATGTGCTTCCACTCATATATCCAAAACCTAAAACTCTACCATTTATAAATGTTTTTTTATCGCTTGTTGAAAAAACACACCAGTCATCATCGTATACGGTTTCTTCCCACGTTATTGACTCCGTTTCCAGATATAGAGTATTGAAGGATCCTTGAATTACAGGAGCCTTTACTCGTTGTAATCGGTCCCTGCTCAGTTTTGTGCCATTTTTATTGAAGAGATAACATAATGTAGTTTTCGTTATAATAACTGGGACCTGAAGACCATCCAAGACTTTCACGTAAATAATATCCCGAGAAAGATCAACATTCTCAAAAGTGTTAATTCCTAAAGCACCACTAGATATTATGCATAGATCTTCACACACATCTTGACACTCAATTTCCGTTACATTGCTATCTACCTGTTCTTCAAATTCTTCGTCATTACTAGCGTCTGTTAATACTGGTTAGAATCCTTCCTCTTCGTCCACATCAGGTTCAAATAAAAAAGATTCGAAAGAGAATGTAGGTTCAGGAATCTCTGAAAATGTAATTCCGACACTTTAAGCGCGTAAAAGGGCAAAGGACTTAGCTTCAGAAATTACTTTTTCAACATCTTCACTGTTTGGTAAAAGAAATATTTTATATTTTTCAGATTTAGCCTTCGATGAGCGATGACTAGATGGAAAGGAATATTTCATACCAAGAGTAACTTCCGTTTCAGCTTGAAACTCAATTCAACGTATACGGTGCCAGAGTTCTAACATTGTGAAATTGGCAACAGTTCACAAGCTGGAACTCATGGATCTTGCATAGCGAAAGAATTGTTCATAACCTTGGCTGCTGTACAACCAAGGCAGTATAAGAAAATCCTCTTCTGTGGTGCGGAGTGCGTTAATCACTTAAACGAGTGCATGGCCATTTGTTTCAATCTACATGTAAGTGTTGGTCGTCAAAAAATTTTCTTGAAGTAAATAGCCATTATCTTTAAGCCACTTTCGCTACAATCGAAGAAAAAATATCTATAGCCAAAGAGAAAAATTCTTTTTTCTGGAGGTAAAGTTTTGTCCATGTAGGAGGAAATAATATCTCTGCTCATTTCTAGATAAGTCACAGTACCAGTGCTTCCAGCAATATGATCCATCAAAAGATTTCTGACATTTTCTTGATATATTCTTCCCATCGATCTGAAATTCATTTTATCCGTACCATTCAAATCTGTTTCACAGATATTATGCTAATCTTTGCTGATTGTCCTTATTAGGTCATTCACATTCACATGCGAAGGTGAAACTTCAGAAACTTCATGAAACCTTCAGAAACCTTGTTCTTAATTTGTTTCCAATGTGAATGTGATCTCTTGCACACAAATTGTGGAATTTAACTTAAAAGCTTTGAACATCCACTTAGACATCCACTTCCATCTATTAACCACATCAACTGCTTGAAATTTATTGTTGCTTCCAAATAGTGCAACATAAAAGGTCGGAGTTTTGTCATACGATGGTTGCGCCATAATACACTAGGCGTAATTACTGAGTGTATACTTTTCAAAATATCTAAGTATCCGTACTGCTGCATTATCTGGAAATGATCCAATTTCTGGCAATCCTTCAGAATTAAGATTGGAAACAAATCCAACGATCTGATTTTTAGATGTGCCATATTGTGCTGGATTTATGAATCTAGTTCCAACTTTGCTGATCCATATTTTCTTTGGATAACCTCTTGTAGAAAGAAACTTGGATAACGGGTCAAAGCGAATCTCACATTCCCTTGTAATTTGTTTTTATCGAGCATTAACACGCTTTCAACATATTATAGATGGTAGTGAACCAGGAAGATAATTCTTTAACAAGTTCTACTGTTTTTGTTGTTAAACTTGGAATATATAGCGTGCCACCAATTTTATATTCTTTTATACCTCTGTGTTATACGGATGCCGTCGGTATGGTCTGTAGAATAATTATGGGAAAGAATTGTAACACATATATACTCGAAATATGCACACACGCTTTTAGCAAACTCAAATTTTTTCGAATTAACCGCCAAAAAAAAGACTCCCTGGCGGACCGAAGGAACCGAAAGGAGCCTCTACAAAGTGCCCTTAAAGACAACACTGAGTCTCCCTTCGGTTCCTTCTTAAAAAACTTGAAAAAATAGCAAGATCAACTTTTAATTGTTGAAATTCGGATTCTATGTTAAAATTTTCATTAGAAACTCACGGAGTAATCGTAATACTTTTTTTTGCAGCGTTGAGAATTTAAAAAAATATCATTAACTGTGCTGAAGGTGACAGCTCAAGTAGTATGTTGCGCGAAGTTTAAAAATAAAATTCAAAATTGGAAAATATATGTAATAATTTATATGTCTAATTCTACAAAAATCTAATACCTTATCCGATAAGAATAATATGAAAAATAAGACTTTACACAAATCCTTTACCTTTAGTCCTGCCATCTCGTCTCGTTATCTCAAGGACACTGCTTGACTGCTCACATTTGCATCGCAGCGTTTTTGCCTAAGGTTTCCACTGCGTTTCGCTAGCATCCAGACAAAGTTCTTAAAGTTACCGACGAAACGCTTATTAACTGCTTCTAAAAGAAGATAAACTTGAAGCCGCCTTCGGCCTATGTAATTTGATAGGTTTTTTTTTTTTTAAGTTTTTAACGCTGCAAATAAAGTATTGCGGTTACTCCGTGATTTTCCAAGTTACTAAGGTTATGCGAAGTGTACAGTCTTAGTATTGTAAATGGAAGTATTGATAGCGATTGGGAAGGGAAACTAACCTATGTAGGAGGCGGAGAAGGCGGAAGCTCAGTTCTTAACTACGTAATTGTCAAAGAAGACGAAGGCGAAAATCCGGTTAGTTTCTTGAAAATAGAACCAAAAATCGAATCAGACCATCTACCGCTAACTTTCCGAATTACATTAAATACCGAAACGATGGTAGGCTATGAGAGAAATAACAATAAAGGGAGATTCGTAAAGGATAAACTAGTATGAGATCCAAATAAAGAAAATCAATTCAGAACAGCTATGGGAAACCAGAGAAGAATATGCAACATTAGAAGAAAGATGGGATAGACTAGTTTTCAACATAAAGAAGGCTGCAAAAGAATCTGGTATGAGCAAAAAAAGATGCGAGGGAAATTCGGGAAGGTTAATCTCAGATATAGCCGGAAAAAAGGTCAGAAGTCAGAAGAAACTAGTTTGGAAAAGCCTTTAAAAATTCCTAAAAACAAAGAATGAAATACATAGGGAGTTACTACGTAATGAGAAAAACAAATTAAAGGGAATTTATGCGCAAAAGATGAAATAGATTAGGGACGAGAGGTTTAAAAATGTTGAGGATAGCAAGAACATGGGTGATTTTTGGAGTGCAATAGGAGTATTTAGAAAGAAAAAGCGAAGCAGAATTGACAAAATAGGTAAGGACGAATGAAAAACTCATTTTCAAAATTTATTGGGGACGAGATTAATTGATAGAGAGAATCGCAAAAATCCATAAAATCAGGAACAAGATATTACCGAAGGGGAATTAATCGAAGGGAATAATGAAGAACCAAACAAAAATAGCGAACTTAATAAGGAAATATAGATAGATGAGCTAATTAACTGCATCAATAAAATTAAGACAGGTAAAGCGCCAGGTGAATAACAATTGATTTCATCCATAATCTATCAGCTAAATGGTTTGTCGAATTACACGTGATAATTCAGGAAATGTGGCGGACAGGAGCTATAAGCTCGAGCTGGAAAACAGCTAGAATTTTCCTAATTTTTAAAGGAGAGACGATGGTAATACTGCTAATTATAGGGGAATATCTCTCCTCGACGCGGGGTATAAAATTCTGGTCAGAATAATGGACAACAGGTTATCAGATTGGTTAGAAAGAAATGCAATTCTAAAATAGAGTCAAGCAGGTTTTAGAAAAGGCCGGGCGACAAGAGACCACGTGTTCACACTAAATCACTAATCAATAATAGAATCAAACAGGAAGGCGGCAAACTTTATGTAGCATTTATTGATTTCAAAAAAGGTTTCGACACGGTGAAAAGAAATCTATTATTTAAAAAGTTGCAGCTAATTGGGGTATCAGGTAGAATGCTTAGAATGATCGAAACTATTTATCAAGATACTTTGTACGAAGTCATCACAGGGGAGGGAACCACTTAAAGCTTTAGAACAGACAGGGTTGTTAGACAAAGGTGCCCGCTGAGTCCGACGTTATTTGACATTTTACTTGACGATATAGATGACGAATGGAGCGTCCGGAATGTCGGAGGAATAGTAATTGGTAATCAAAAGATAATTGTTCTTAAATTCGCAGAGGACGTGGCCTTGTTAGCAGATTTTCCAGAAGAATTATCAAATATGCTCAAATGTTTAGGTAATTACATGTAAAGAAATAATCTAGAAATGAATGTAAAAAAATATAAAATAATGGTGTTTAGAAACAGGGAAAACTCAGAAAGCAATTAACGCAGCTTTAGGAGTCATGAAAAGAGCTAACATAAAAGACTTAAAAAGAAGGTTATATCTGTTAGACACGTTGGCCAAGTCAGGTATACTCTATGGGGTTGAATTCTGGGGTTGGGAGAAAAGAGAAGAATTAGAAAATGTTCAGGGAAGTAAATTAAAATGATCATGGACCTAGATAGGAACACGCCTAATTACATTTGGCGAATGGAATCGGGTGGCAGGAGCGTTGAATTTGAAGCTAGGAAGAGAGCCTGCAAATACCTAATTGAAATTCTGAATATGGAGGAAGGGAGACTTCCAAAAGTGTGTCTACTAGAAGAATTAAGGGAAATAAAAAATAGAAATCCTTTAATATGGGGGAAAAGCAGATTGTAGAGGGGAAACTAGAAGAAGGATTTCAAATCAAATTAGATCAGGAAATCCAATCAGACTGGGCCAGAATAGACAAAGAAAATTTATCCCGCATCCTAACATGCGAGGCAATACGGAAAGTTATCGGTGAAGAGGTGAAAACGGAATTAGAAAAATGGCTTGTAAATTGCACGGAAGTAGAATTAGATTGGAAACTCTGTAAAATACTTACGGAAGAACCGAGCTTGGTACTGTGTCAGTATACGAGAGAATTTGAATCAAAAGTGAAGGAGCTAAACTGCAATACTCAACAGTTTGTATATAATTGTGAAATCTAAGATTATTTAATGTATATTTATAAGTTAGCCATTGTTATAGCCTTATATCATTCTACTCCAATACGATGTAAATATATGTAAGAACCTACGAAGGTGTACATGGGAAATAAACTATTCCGTGACTTTCTGATGCAAATTTTAACGTATGTAGCATCCGAATTTCAACAATTTAAAAGTTCATCTTGCTGGTTTTTTTTTTAGTTTTTAAGAAGAAACCGAAGGGGAACTCAGTGGGGTCTTTAAGAGTACTTTGTAGAGGCTGCTTTTGGTTCCTTCGGTCCGCTAGGGCTGATGCGGTACTAAAAACTGAGACTGAAGTAAAATTAACTAAACGGAACTAAACTAAACAGAGGCTTATGTAAAATCAACGAAACCGGACTAAACTAAACTGAACTCAACTAAACGGGACTAAAAACTCAGGTTCAAGCAACATCAACTCAACTGAACTAAACTGACTAAACTAAACTGATTTCTGTTGCCAAATCTGATGTATTTATTCACAAGATCCCTTCTTAGATTCACGTAGAGATGAGTGATTTTAGAGGTAGGGATTCCTATTGGTTCCAATAAGCGTTGATAATCAATTAGGTAGAAGAGTATTAAGAGGCGCATTATCCAATGGGCATTGAGAATTATGTATATGCCCATATATAAAAAGTGTCGTAGTAACCATAATGCCTTATATCCATTCCTAATTACCAAGGGGGTAATTAGTAAGTTGGCCTGTCGTCTTGATTAAGGTGTTCATTGCTTTTAGATCTAAGATGCTGGTATCCAATATAGAAATAAGTAGGTCAAAATGCTTAAAAGATGTAGATGAGTAGTGTAGGTACCAGAATTTTGTAAACGTATGAGATTGAAAATGCAGCTCCCTTTTCTGGTTTCAGTGTTAATTAATTTATTTCTTTTTATTTGACGTGTGTCTTTTTTTTGTGGACAAAAGATTATTCGTAGATTTTCTTGGGTTTTTGGGTTTTTCCTTGAGATGTTCGGTCGATCTTTACATTGTTGCATCGTTTCTTACAAATCTGATATTCACGAAAGATTTTAACAATGCTAGGTTTGTTTATGATATGATTTTGACAATAATAATTGGATATTGAATATAATCATTTAAATTGTTGATTTATTATTGGATATAAATGTTATCTAATCATAATCTATTGTGTATAACTTGTTATTATTATTATTAAAATTCGCGGGACGTGACAGTAATAATAATTAATTTTTTGCATTGAATTTCTCCGAAGGCACTATATCGATATCTAAGAATAATGAGTCTTTGCGAATCAGGATGTAGAAAATCATTTGCTGTGTAGAATTATTGATCAATTAAATTATTTAATTACATGAAATAAATAATAATATAATAATAATAGTAATAAAAATGCCATTAATTTTTAACATTGAATCTCTCCGAGGGCACTATTTCGATATCCAAGAATAATGAATCATTGCGAATAAGGGCGTAGACAATAGTTTTTAAAAAGTAAGCGCCGAAGTAATGTAGTTATTGGCTTATTTGTTGCAAATTTTACCTGAAAAATTTTGTTACTAAATTCGATGTCTGCTGTGTAGAATAATTTCTATTAAATATCTCGATATTGAAAGGACGATAGTTTTTAAATGTCTGCAAAAATCTGCAGATAATGTTATTTTCAATCAGAAATTTATGCGATTAATATTAGTTTTCTATAAAGCGTGAATAGGCTGTGCAATACTTACCTTATTTATATGATTCTACATAATGCGCCATTTCCATATGTGTTCCACGCGTTACAACGCAACAAAATTATGTAAATGATTCAATAAATGATATATTTTTTAAACTAAAAAATTATTAACAAATATTATCAGCGCGTTCACGGCGGCATCCTTTTATCACATTGCACAGTTTTCCTATTTCAAAGCCAACTAAGACATGTCAATAAACAATTACAATATTAAGAACACAAGTGGCATTTTTACTCTACTTTAAAATTCCCGCCAAGAGGATTGCAACTTTACCGACAGTCTACATGCTTGGTAATTCGGTCAAGTAGAACTGAGCGATTAGCGCCAAACAGCTGTGAGTCGCCTTGATCTCCATTCATGTAGTTAGCTTAACCACTTTACGCTCATTTTTTAGCTCTTATTCGATTAGTGACAAAAAAAACAGATAGCAAACGCATATCCCATAAACGTGAAACCCCTTTCGGCGACGGGAAAATGTACAGAGTGCATTTTTAAAACCTCAAAACCGAATTCTCATTGACCGCTGGTAGGTTTGGAGTTTAGCACAACACAATTGCCTCTCATTCAAAATACATTAAATTTTTTATTAAAAAACTCCAGCATTCAAATTACCGCCATTCGGAGAATTTTTCAGAGCCTGAAAAATCTCTTTTTTCCACAAAACATGAGCTGAGCAAGCCCGGAAGTTGCGGGTCTGCAGTCATGTATGAGAGACCTATATCTAAACATATTCTTACTTTGCTGACTCTCATAAGCGCGAAAGAAGTTGGGCCACCCACGGTTGGGCCTGTACCTATGCAACTTCAACCTGCCTTGCTTGATTGTCGTCCAGGTAGCTAATCTTCGGTAACTAATCCTCTTGTGTAGTTCATCTGCTGCTACTTCCATTCCTTTTCGGACTTTAAACCTTCGTGTACAAAAAAAGGACCAAAACGAAAAGAATTAACAAGTGTGACTCTTTATATTTATGCATTGCCCATCGAAATGTGAATTGATAAACAAGAAATAGAGTTAGCAATTAATTGGCATTTAGTTAGTTTCATAGTGAAACAGCAAGTGGTTCACGAGAAAAACAATAGCATTTTTTTCAGTCTTCTGTCCCACTGTGAAATGCAACTATTGCAGGCATTGTATCGTGCCGTTGTTCACATTGGGGGTACTAGAATTTACAATACACTTTATTTCAAATTTCAATTTAATTTGTTTTAAAAAGAAAGAAAAGTTTGTACAACTTTGAATGAATGTTCATTAAGAATAAATAATAGAAACGGCAGCCAAAACCCCTTTCTTAGTTTTTATCGTTCTCCTCTATTTTAGACAAGCGTTAAATGAAGATCAAAAAATATTAACCTAAGTTTCTGCAAATCACTTTTAGTTGAGTTTCTGAAAAAGTTTAAATGCTTTTAAATGGAGAGCGGATGGAAACTCCAGTGACGTTTGCGCAATTTTTTAACAGAAGCTTTGAAAATTTTAAACTTTTATACGAAAATTGTTAAATTAATAGATTAGACAATTTAATTAAGGAGTTTAAATTGAAAAATAATAATAAAAATTTCAATTGTAAATCTTTAAAATCGTATATTTAGAACGCTCAAAATACAAAGTAATTTTAAATGGCACATTTTTTATTCGAAAAATGTTCTAAAACTTTCGACATTTTAAATTCAGTTAAAAAAATTTTCTATTGGAATGGAAGCTTCTAATGTGTCCCCTAAGGGTTTACATTTTTCTTGCACCTTCTTCTTTATTCCTTTACACACCCCCCACACACTTACTTGGTGGTGGAAGGGGGACCTACAGTTTAAGGTGGGTTCCGAACCACGAGGAGCAACCACTTTAAGTACTAAGAGAAAACCTTTTTCTCTAGAGGTACCGGTCCCACGACTCTCCGGAGATAAACAACTCCCTTGCTAGGCTAGTGTTCACCGCATGGGCCGCCGAGAATCTTCCAGAGTGCGAGGCGGGAATCGAACCAGCAAGCCGACGGAGTGGGTCCAAAGCCCACGCTTTAGCCCCCATGACCATCGTCCTATTTCTAAAAAAAAATTCTATTGAGTAATTGAATAATTTCTTCAATTTGTAATTATAGTTTAAACTTTGCGATTAAAATTAATATTTCTGAATCTCGAAAAGTATAATTGAAAATACAAAAATGGTTCATTTCTAAACTTTTTAAATTTTTAAGAAAATAATTTAAGTAGCTTCAATTTTGCGATTAAAATTAAAATGGTTAAATTTCATAAAGTATAATTATTGGCAATTTAAAAATGGTTAATTTCTGACCGATTAAATGTACTTGAAGTAATATAAATTGCTAAGGGTTTAAGCAAACAAAGTTTTAATGCCGCCATACTTTGCGACTAAATTTTTTTTAGTGTTAGATGAATTTCCGATTTGTTTGAGTTTCAAGTTTTTGAAGTATACATTTATTAATATTTCCCATTCAAAACTAGTTTTTATTTTGAACATACGCTTAGAATAATTTAGATTTTAAGGTTAAGAATTGCAAATTTTTTTATTTTGAATTGTGAGATCAAAGGTGAATTTCTTTTTCGATTTTTCAAAAATGTGTCTACTCAATTTTTATGTTGTATCATCATTTTTAAATTTAATATGAATTTATATTTCTCTCTCTTTCACACGCGAACTTCTTTCCATTTCTGTCATAATCGCTGGAGCGCTGAAACCAACTTCAAGTGAATACTCTAACCTCTTTTCTACTTTATAAATATTATTGTCGATAGTTATCAACACGGGGCTCCACCCCTGGAAATTCAATCTCCGATAAAGGTATGATGAAAAAAAGCGTGCACAACTCGGATTGATAGCAACAAGTGTGAGTGCTGCCCTTGCTTCGCTCAATCAGCAAACTTCGCACTCGTTGCAATCATAGCCTTTCGACACTAGTTGTACAATATACTATTTCATCCCTTTGAATTTTAAATTATCTGTTTACAAAAATTCTAATCAGACCATATTTCAGTTTCAAGTATTATATTAACTTTATTTTCTTATTAATTTTCAACGACTAAATTCACTAAATAATAATACAAAATATAGTCATAGTATGAGGTTTTTCAGTACGCACATATCATTTAAAATAAATCTGAAAAATATATTTTTATCAATATTTTGTATTAATTGTGTAAACTATATGAACAATACAAAATAAAATGTTTAGATTTATTTTCATATTATATTTTATTTATGGGAAGGATAATTTATTCCAATTCAACGGAAAGGTATAATGACCGTGAAGGACTCGGGACCAGTCGAGCGACATGATTTATTGGGGCCTGTTTGACCTAGTCTCTAGAGCCTAGACTGCGACATGCAGTATTCGAAGTCAAAACCTGCCTTCTGGTGAGCCCTGCTCTATAGATAACGAAAATCTTCTGAATTTTTTCAGATTTTAATTACTTAATTTCTAATAGGTAAGTTCTATTTAATTAAACCCTGTGTTAAAAAAAATTGATAACACCTGTGTAAATAACGGTACATTTTTTCCGCTCCTTGAAAATTGTCCTGTGATAAAAATGCCTTAGAAAAAAATTAAGACCAAGGAACCGAAATGGAAAGCACGAACAATTTATAATTTAAATTCCTTGGACTTGCCGATTTTCCCCATAGAGCCTTTTTGTTACTAGAATTTTTTTTAATATCCAGAAAAATATTCATCTTCTACGAGGGTCATGCCAAAAGTAAGTTTCCATATTTTGGAATAAATAGAGAAAATTATTTATTAAAGAAAACAAATTATTTGGCTGGAAAGTTACGGATATAAACTATTTTTCAACATTGTCACTGAGTCTTTCTGGGCACTTTGTGAAGCAGGATGAGAGTTTCTTCAAACCCATAGCATATAAGTGCAGCTCCAATATGCGCAGCCAGTCGTCAACGGCACTCTTGACTTCCTCATCATTAGAGAACCGTTTACCACCCGAAAACGTTTTCATCGGCGGGAATAGGTGTTGGTCACACGGGGCGAAGTTAGAGGAGTACAAAATTGGATTGCCCCGGAGTTACTCCTTCCCACCTTAGGAATGTGATTAGAAACGAACTTCACAATCGGACTCAAGCTCAAGGTAGGTAACCGTATTCACAAATGAATAGGTTATAAACAATGCAACCTGCAGACCTGAAATTTTCTCAATGTTACCACAAGATTCAAGCGAAAATCTCGAGACATCTCGCAGGTTCCTACTTATTTTAGTTCTCTGATGAGAAAATAGGGAATCTTACTTAAGAGATGATCTTCATATTTGTACTTCTCGTAATGACCCTCTCTTAAAAAATAATTTATAAGAATCCGTAAAAATTTGAAAACACATTTTTCACCTCCAAAACGGTAAAAAATTGAAACGATCGTAGGTAACAAAGCTCAAAATAGAGTTCAAATACACTATGATCAATTTCCATTGATTAATTTCATAAATAAAAAGAATATGCAATAAAAAGTCTTAAAATATCAAATATGCGTTGTGTTAAAAAGATTTATAGCAGACTCTACGACACTTCTCGCTTCGACACTTCTCATTTCCCGATTTCACCTTCGTTCTCTTACCCTGAGTCCTTGCTCGTCTCAACCACCCCCCAACCCCCAACACACACACACGCAGCCCGCTAAGCCTACTACGCCGGACGCAGCGTGGCTTTCGTGTGTCGCAGGAGAGAGGGTTATCTAACATTTCCCGTTCGCTTCCCCGACAACACCGACAAAGAGAAGTACCGTAGAGTCTACTGCATTCGAATTCTCATTATATGATACAGCGATAAGAAGTACGTGATTTAATTTTTAGGTAAAATTTAACGTAACATTTCTGCGTAGAAATAATTTCTTTCTATCTTCACGATGTTTTCTGAAATTTTCATCGTTTATTTGTTATACACGTTCCAAGTGCTATAGATAGTGGAAATCAACACAAAATTATTGAATAAAATATTTTAGTTCGGGTTAATTTTCTTTCTATCAAGGACACTCGTTTCGCCTGATAGATTTTTATGATATGGACCGCCCTGTTAACAAGAAAAGCCGAGATCATTTCAAGGTAATTGCAAGCTTAATCATGTAATCAGTCATTAAAAATTGAAAGTCATTACAAGTTTCAAGGACTAGGGCTGTTTACTGCATTCGTCACTCCCACACGTTGCTTTAACTTTCATCTCCAACAAACAATGATACAAAACAGGGTCACTCTTCTCCTCATGCGCTGATTTTCCTTTAAAAATGGCCCCGTGATATTAGGCAATCAGTAACCCTTTTTCACGATAGCGACACTTCTTTTAAATCTTCTAGTGCAAAATAAAGTCCTCTGAAGCATCACCTCCTTGCTTCCCCCTTTCCACGCTGTTAGATTAATACCGCGGCCGTCTGCTTTTCCATGTTACTAGATTAATACCGAGGCCTGCTCTTCTTTTCCACACGGGTAGATTAATACTTTGGTGCCCCTTTTCTTCCACGTTTCTGGATTAATACCTAGCCTTCCCCCTTTCTAATCTGCTAGTTTAATACTGCGGCATCTCCCTTTTCCAAACTGCTGGATAAATACCGCGGTCTCTACGCTTTTCCAGCGGCCTCGACCCCTTTTTCACACTGCTGGATTCGTCCGTGGGTTTACCCATCCTATGATTTTAATACTTGTAAAGCATACTTGTAAATATACTTGTAAAAAGGTCCATGAGATAAGTTACATTATTTTTTAGGCCATAGGATAGATGGTACCACTTTCAATAGAGTCTAAATCCTCGAAAGAAAGGGTACGGCTTATCTTCTGAGATTGTGTCAATTATGCTTAGATTTTCGTTAAAGAGTAAAAAATACCGTCAAATACCGGAATCACTTCCCGTGCAAACACTTTTTATGAAAATTTTTCTTTGTTTTTATACATAGGGGAAAAAAAACGTTTCACTCCATATATCTCAAATAGATAACTTGTTACTGATATCAAAAATACATTCTTACATATTAAGTAATAATACATTTCTTTCTATGAAGTACAACTCTACACAGAATCTTCTACCATGTTTTTAAATAATTATATTTACTATGTAAGAATAGATATTTTCACTTTTGGGAACTATACTAAGTAGAACGTGCTTTAAATACCTATATTTTTCTCCGTGAATCACGATTGGCTATGTAAGTTCCTTTTACTGAGATCACTACTAGAAACAATGATAGGATTGATTTTAGTCATATAAAAATCCAGTTCTGCGCTGTTTATATCAGATCTAGGATTCCCTCGGTAAAATTCAATTTAGAATCTCCGCAAACCTTTCGCAAATGTCTTGATTTTTAACTCTTGTTTTGATTCCAACAAGTTCTTATTGTGAAGCGTTAAAATGAGAAAAAAGATTCAAGTTTATGAACTTGAATATCAATATCAATAGAATGTAACGCGGTCGAGGTTAGAAAGTCACAAATTTTTGGCCGCAAAATAAGCCTTCTCAGCCGCACCAACGCCAGCGCGGCTACTGTTACGTTAAGCCTTTCTGCGCTTCGCTAGTGCCTGCTTGCAGATATTGCCATTTTTATTGACATATCGCATGCAAAGTTGGTCAGGCACATTGTCTGTTCTACCAGGTTTTCTGTCTATTTCCTCGTTGTCTTTGTGGCACCAACAGCCTCGCCGGTGAGTCTGCCCGCTCTGGTCAGCGTTTCAAGCACCGTCTGGCGAATGAGCTTTGTGAAATTCTATCCCCGAACCCTCGCGAAGTAAGCATTGACTCTTCTTACCCAAGGGTTTGACCCATATCAGAACTTGGTGCACTGGTGATAACTCCCATTGAGATCTTCGACAACCTGCCAACACCGTGTCATGGCTAAAACACCCACAGAAGCAAGAGTGATATCTAGTATGGTACCCAGCAACCACTGAGTCTGAATTTTGTCACCATACCCGTATTGTGGGTAGTTAGATACAACCTAGCTGTAATCTCTACTAACCCACCGCCTCTGCCTAACGTCTGTGACATGCTCCTTCTAATCACTTCGCGATAAAATGCCCAACTATAATTACTTCTCCATCCAACGCCAAAATGCAATCCTCCAGTACATCGAGTTTCCTGCAGAACTCAGCGATATCCATGTTGGGTGAGAGATACACTGACGCAGGTCGGATTTCCAGACCTGACCCAGACGTTGCCATCGCCCTTGCCTACCTGCTCCGAGATGATGAGCAAATCAGCTTAATATTCTCCCGATATCCGGGTCAGCAAGACAAAGGAAAGACTTCTCCTACTCTTTATATTCCCAGCACCTCCAACAAGTTGTTCGCATGTCCTTCTCTTTGCATGAGACTGTTATATGACCAAAGCAATGACAACAAAACACCATGTGACTATCTACCTACGCCGTATACGGTAGCTAACGCACCCAATTCGGATATGACATGCTTCTTTCAGCTTCTCGACTATACTTTCATAATTTGTAATGAAAGCCATCCTGGATCCCCATTGGCTTGGTCTCAACAGATTGATTTTAAAAGCACCGCCTTTTTCAGGCTTAACATTTTTTTCTAAGGCCTCTTGATCTTCGGTTGCGGAATCCAAGTCTCTTATATCCAACCTAACTCTAGATACAAGCTGACATGTTCTTATTGGGAAACATTAGAATCACAAATCTGAACATTTATAGAAACACTTTATGTGATTAAATTTAAAACGCTGTTTGCCGCTGAAGTAAAAAAAAAATTCACTGTGATTCAGCTAAATTAATTACAAACTGACGCTTTAAAGGGACATAAAAAGTGCCTTTATATGTGAAAATACTAAATGCTTTTATTGTGTCGAACTTTTAACTGTGAAAATTATTTTTCAGAATAAGGCAATTTTAAGAACTACATGGAGAGAAATCAGATTTACACTGCGTTTTATTCAAAAGTTCAATTAAGAAAAATATTACAGGTCCAAAATCATTACCCAAAAAGAAGAGAATAGAATTAAAGTCATATCTTTGCAGGATAATCAAAATCTGATTTCAAGGCGTTTAAGGTGCTATCCATAAATTACGTAACACATTGAGCGAGTGGGCGGAGCGACGGTTCCGGCCTAGAGTAGCATAATTCCGAAAAAATACAGAGAAAATTCGAAAACTGTAAACATTTTCACATACATAGTTTGATAATCAGATTCGTCAAAAAATCTAAAAAGTTAAAGTATATGCGTTTTTTTCTTTTCTGTTAATTAGGCAATTATAAGAAATGAATAATTCAGCCGTGCAATTATTAGACTGAAAATATACATACCATAATAATGGACTTACAAATGATTTAAAAATGAGTGTGCAATGTCTTTCACATCAAGTTGTCAGTTTGTATCCCGCATACTACATATGTGTATTAGTATGGTCCAAAAAAATCCGTCTTTTTCGAAATTCAAATATTAAGGAATTAAAAAGGAGTATCTACGAAATAAAACCATAGTAATACATTTTATTTTTAACCCACTATTACCCCCCTCCCTTCACAGCGCACCAAATATGATCTAAATATCCAAAAACTACATTTTTACGTATTATTGTTCATTTTCAGAAATTTTCTGTCGTGCTTTTTCATCAAAATGATTACTCATTGACAACGGAAATATTTCTCATTACTTTTAAAACAATGTTTAATTGTTTAAACAACTGTAACTTATTTAAACAATTATTTTTCCTGTAAAATGTAAAAAAATCGTATTTTTAAATGAAATGTAAACTTTAGTCATTGTTTGGAGTATTACATTTTTTCAAACACATTATGAATGATTTAAATAATTAGTTATTGTTTATTTGGAAAATATACAACATTTGACCCACAAGTTTCAACTTTTTTTGTCAAGTTGGTATCCTATGCTAGTTTTTGTTAAATAATCACATAATTTCCATACATTTCTTCTGATGAATTATAAATTTCTATATGTTTAAAAAATTTGTACTTGCTCAAGCAGATTTCGTTCGAAAGCTTTTAAAAAATAATATAAATTGGAATACGTACAATTATTTTCGGACTGTATAGTGTGTAGAAACAATATATGAACAATCTCTCAATTGTTCAAACAAACTGAATTTGATTAAACAAAATTTGTTTTTAAAAAATACGTAAAAAATCGTATTTTATTAATGGAGCATAATATTAAATGATTTTGAGAACTAAATTCTGCTAAAAGCTTCATGTCATTGTTTATACAATTCATTATTGTTTTTTTCGCATTTACTTCAAATTGAAAATGAATGGTTAAAGAATAAAAATTATTTAAACAATGACATAAAGTTTTTAACAGAATTTAATACTCTTCGAAATCATTCAATATTATGTTTAATTCATAAGCTACGATTATAAAATATGTTATTATATAGTCAGCCACATAATTGTATGTCTTCTATTTAAAATAAATTTCGTAAAGTTATACAAAAAAGTACCTTAGCGAAAAATATGATTTAAACAAATATAAATTTGTTAAACATAAGAAGAAATGTACAAATGTATGGCCAACTGTGACCAACTATTATATTTCATTCAAAAAATACAAGTATTTAAAAAAAATCTGAAAATAAATGATTCTATAAATAAGTCACATTAATTCAAACATTTAAAATGGTTTAAAAAGTCATATGATACATTTAAATTGTCCATTAGTAATAATTTTTAAGGAAAAAGACATCAGAAATTGCTAAAAATTAACAATAATACGTAAAAGTATGGTTCTTTTTATTCTTGGGTCACATTTGGGACGCTGGTGGGGGTAGGTTTAAATTGAAAGTTAATGGTATGGTTTCATTATGTAGAAACTGCTGTTCAATCTATAAAGAATTGGCACATTTCGACCAAACTCCGAAATATGAGTTCAATTTTTCGAAAATGCAAAATTTACCAATGTTAATTTTAAAAAACTGGAAATTTATTTGGGACAAGGCGTGCCCTCTAAAGCAAAAAAAATGTTGCCATGTATTTTTGGACCACCCTGATGTATATCTTTCGTACTGTACCACATATATTATATGCAGCAAAAAGTGCATTATTCTAAGGCGCCCTATTAAGAGACTCGACTGTAAATATTTCAACAGTGTAATATTGATCAAACACTTCTATCATTTAGTAATATCGCTTTTAAGAAAATTCTTTTCTTTTTTATTTTCCAATAAGCATTGAAAGTTTTTTTTTAAATCAGTGTCTTCAAAAATATTAAAAATATTTTTATAAATAATAAAACAAAATATCTAAATAATTTCAATACAATATAATTAAAGTTTTATATGCACAGTATACCTATTCCATAAATCTTATTAAAGTATTCAAAAAATCTTCCTCATACATTATTAAAATTATCTTCAGTGCTGAAAAGTTAATAAAAAAATTATTAGTATAAATGCACAGATCATAAAAGTTAATAGAATACATACCAAAGTTTTTAGTACTCAGACTCAGTTCGCATTCTACAAAAATACGAAGTCTGTATGATTATTCTGATTAAAAAAACATAATACCAATTATTTAATAAAAGAATCTTTTTTCGGTCGTCTTATGCATAAAATCAATATTTAAAGACTTAGTGCAAATCTTCCTCCGAGAGCTGCTGCCTCTAGCGTGTAATGGATGAATTAAGCAAAGGAACCAATTGTTGCGCTTTCTACTGTATAATAAAGTCGTGTGATAGCGCGGTTTTATCGTTTATTTCGTTAATTCCTACATTAGACCAACCATTCGATGTATTCCATAAGAATGTGTGCTTTGAATTGAGTAAAATAACATGAATTTTTATGGGTTTCCTAATGTTGCAAACTTATACTAAGTTTTACGCGTCCGGTAATTTCGATTGGTTATAACAAAGGACATTGGATAGATCAAGACTGATTATGAATATCTGATACTTCGTCGTGTGGTAAATCGGGTTGTGTTCCCTTGGTTTTTTTTCGACAAAAATGAAACTTTTCAAAAACTGAATTCGAAGATGCTATAAAATATTATAGCGGACGTCCCCGGCCACAACCGAACAACCGAACCTTTCTTTGCGTATGCATGTGCAATATTTTGAGATTAGGATAGTTTTTCAGCTGTCATTCCAATAATGTAGGTTTCTGTCGTATAGATGCTTTCGGTCGCATTGAAGAATAATTATGGAAGAGAATTTTAACACACAAAACATCAAAATACACACACAGAAACATAAAATTTAGCAAAATAAAATTATTTCAATTAACGCACGAAAAAGAGTGCCGGGACGTCCGTTAGTATATTCACTATCATTCCGCAGAGTTTGAAGCAAAAATCTTTATTATTGTTGGAAAAAAGCCGGGGGAATCTAACACTGATAAAATCTATACTAATTCCTAAGCGCCACACAAATTAATCAAATTTAGGAAACTTAAATTTTTCGAATTCACACATAAAAAGGAGTCGGAGGATGTCCGTTAGCATCTTCGCTATCATTTCCCAACTTTTGAAGATAAAATATTCATTATTGTAGGAAAAAAGCCGGGGGAACCTAAAACTGGTAAAATCGATAATTTTCTAAGTATCACATGTCCTAAACGGAACTTAGAATTTATATTTGCACAAGGCGTAACCCTACTGCAAATTTGCGTCCGCATTTTCTGCCGCGTTTGCACCCGAATTTTCGAGCACGTGTAAGAAAAAACATTTGCAGCTACGTTACGAAAAATTATAAAATTCTTTAAAAATTGGCCTTGTTTTTGAAGATTTAATGTCAGAAAGTTTATTACGTATGTCAATAAACTGTGCTTATTTCAAAATGCAGCGGCAAATGTGGTCGCGAATGCTTTCTTATACGCACCTGAAAATGCCAAAAATTCTTAAAAAATTGCTCATCACATAAAATTTACAAAGAGCATTTGAAGATACAAATTCTGCATATAACTTTAGATTTGTCCTTAGTTTAATTGTACTTTACACCTTGTCAACTTCTCAGCTATGAATCGTTTCCGGTAAATTTTACTGTTTGGTAAAAAATATTTTGATAATAGTTTTTCTAATACGGAGACAAGCTTAAATTAAATATTTACACTGTACAAAGGAATAAAGTTTATTGCTACACGTTAACATAACTGTTTAACTGCTTATTTACTTTAAGCTTCTGCTAGCCGTTGACCATATCGTTTAAAAGGAGAGCTTTCTTTTAAAAGGGGAACTCCTTTGATTCTTACTCGCAGCGCGGCACGAATTCTCGGAACAACTATATCAAAGGGCCCTATCGCAGAGTTTCACTGTATATAATTTCGTTTCTAATAAATTATCTCTATTCACTCTTTACGATAAAAAGTAAGCAAATTTAAAGAACTAGATCAACAAAAATGTGAACTCTGTGTTTTATTCAATATGTCACAAAAAGAAGCATAGGCAATCTGAAATTAAGAATGACATCTGAACATTAAATTAAGGGAATTGGATTCCTGGAATTCAGGTCGGGACTATTTGAAATTCAGGGGGGCATGATCTGAAGTTCAGGTATGCTCGCTTTTCAATTAAGAATATATGTATACTGAAAGCAAGTGTAACCTTAAGTTAATACACTATCCTAACTGAAACCAAGGGTAATATTCTGACTAAAAACTAAGTATTTCTCACGCCCTACCGACACTCATCAGCTGTTCTTATATAATAGTTATTCGTTTTATAAAATACACAAGTTGAGTTCAAACTTGTAAGGAAATACAGGAAAAGTAGGACAAATGGAAAAAACGGTATATCGGGCGCAGGTGAGGTCCAAAATCTTCAGACAATTGCGTTCCGCAATGTATTGAAAGGGGGCTCACGTTGCGAAGTAAAAAGTTTTGTAATAATTTAATTATTTTGATGGGATTAATAATCCAAATATTGACTGATAACTGGAACTGATTTTCCTGAAGCACTTTTTTAAATCTGTGAAACGAAAACGCCTCGAATGATGGAAACATAGTATCATAGCCGACACTGACCAACCCGATATGGAGTATTGAAGTAGGATGCGACTAGAATAAATGGCCACGAGCTGTATAGTAGCGCCAGCGTTCTGTAACGTCATACAAGGTAGTACGAACCTGAAATTCAGGAAAGGTATATTCCTTTATTTTAGGTGACGAAAGCCTTACAGGTTATTTCAGGTGGCCTTCAACTTACTTTCAGAACTGAATATTGAAATTTAGGAGTATACTTTCCTTTATTCCAGTAGAAAAATGCTGATTTCTCATTTAAGAAAAGTTAGTGCTTTATTCAAGATAGTTTGCACACTTAAATTCAGGTACTTCCTTAATTCAAGTCAAATCTGAAATTAAGTCGAATATAACTTTAAGTATTTATTTTTACTGTATACAATCATGTATGTGAGAAGAATAACGAATATCATCTCTTTGATATATACGTGAAACCTATATATCACTGATTCAATCGTATACTTCTCTCATTAAAAAGTATCATTGTTTCAATCAAATTCGGATTATAATGTTAAAAATGCATTTTGTGGCCCCAGAATCCAATTGTTGTTTGTTTTATTCTTAACAATTTGACAAAAAACGTTATCAAAAAAGAAGATCACAAACGATAATGTTTTACAGTTTTACACGATTCTTTTGACTTAAGTTATTTATGTGGGTGATTAGGACTCTGCGATGGACTGTTAAATATATTAGGATTCAAATACTCCAGGTAATCGTCATTAGGGCTGTGCGGTAAACTTGGAACAATAGTAGGTTTCAAACCATATGGGAGAGCAGGTTTGTTCTGCGTATTATAAAGAAAATGATCATGGCTGTGCGGTGAACTTTGAACAATATTAGGATTTAAACTATGTGGGTGAGCAAGTTTGTTCTGTGTATTATAAATAAAATGATCTGGGCTGTGCGGTAAACTTCGAACAATATGATGATTCAAACCATGTGGATCAGTAGGTTCGTTCTGTGTGTTATCAATAAAATTATCAGGACTGTGCGATAAACTTTGAACAATATGAGGTTTCAGGCTATGTGGGTGATCTGTTTTGTTCTGTAAATTATAAACAAAATCATCAGGATTGTGCGGTAAACTGTAAACAATATTAGGATTCAAACTATGTGGGTCAGTAGGTTCGTTCCGTGTATTGTAAATAAAATTAGGATTATTTTGCAGTTCATTGTGAAAAAAAATAGGAACCAAATGACGTGGCAAGTTGTGGTTTCCATGTATTACAAGCATACCAGAATTATTATTAGCTAAACCAGGCAGTTTTAACTCATTGCCTATAGGATACTCGATCTGTTCTTTTTTAGACATTAGCTCAACTCTTTGAGTTTCCATATGCACTTTAACCCGTTTGCGATTTTGATTAAATATTCCACAAACAATAACATTTTGGATTTGCACTCTTGCAACTGCGTAATCACCAACTGCTAATATTGGAACTTTTCCCGTCAACATTTTTCGATAGTGAAGACCGTTTCCTCGAGTTAGAAGTCCAAGATTTCCAGAAAAAATATACGTTGTCAATCTCATAGCCAGCGGAAGATTGGGACGTGAGGCAGGTGGATAGTTTGCTTGTATTGTAGGAGAATGGTCGGCTTGTCTACCAAGATGATTTCCAAACTTTCTATTTGAACTTAATTCTGTGAGAAGAAATATAAATGGATGATTTTTTCACTTTTTATAATTAATTGCCGATATCATATGTAAGTAACTATATTGCTGACTGATTGTAAATACAGTTATAATAGTTAGATCAGTATTTTAGGCGTTTTTCATTATTCTGTAGAAAAATATCCATAAAACATCTTTTGGCATTTTTTGAAATTACTACTTTCCCTAAATCACTCAACATCTTTTAAGACTTTTAGGCTCACTTTACACAGCAAGTGAATACTACTTTGAAACTTTAATTTAAGTGTTTCAATCTGCTAAATCCTCTTTAAAAATATATAGATAAATTATTGATCACGGCTATGTGTACCGAAATTTATGAACGTATAACAGGATTTTTTCGTTGCGAATAGCAATACCTAGATAAGAAACTATTTGTTTCAAAATTTTGGTACAAGGATCTATATAAAAAAGTTGTAAAATTTATATGCTAACCATTTTACACATTTCCATGGATTGAAAGATTTTTTTTAACAATTCTAGATGCTTTTGTTTAGGAATGGGCAATTTATATATAGCTTGAATTTTCAGTCCTTGATATGTCCCCAAACACAAGTTCTTATACAAAAATTGAGAAATTATTGACAAAAGTACTTCTTAGATGCTTAAAAGTCTATCCCCAAAGTTTTCACTCACTGAAACTTATATTTCAGGATGGAACTACAAAAAATTTACTTACAAGAATCTTTAAAAAATGCAAAATAATTACTTTTATTCCTGTGTAAGTATTTAGCAAAGCACATGAGTTTTAATTTTTAGATAAACATGTGCGCCGTATCATTTTCGTGTAACTTTGTTAATTATTGCTTATAAAATAAGAAAAAGAACAAAACTATGGATACATTGCTAAACTATAAGCAAAAAAGTTTAGTATAGTATTACAAAAAGTCTAAGGTCCAATTCTACACTGTGAGAAATTTCTGGTACTGAAAACGTGGCTGTGCATAGTTAAAAATGTCCTTAACTACTTTTGATAGTTGTATCGAGAAATGGCTTACCCGTTACAGCACCTTCGAAAAGTGACCATTGGAATGAGGAAATCTAGTCGCAGCAACTATGTGTTGACTGTTGCGACTAGGTCGCATTATTACGATGACCACATTTCGATCATTACATTTACGAATCTCTTAAGTACTATATTTTGCTGAGGCAATTAGAGAAAAGTAATTTTTTTCTTAAAAAAGAATACTTTTTTGGGTAAAATTAGAATAATTCAGAATTGAACTTGTTTAATCGTTATCAACCGTATCAATTGAAAATTGAGAAGTTAAAATTCTTCCATAAAATGTACGATTACTAAAAAAAATAATCAAAAAGAATACTTAATTAATCTACGGCATTCTAAAAGCGTAAATCTAGAGCTTTTTTAGCTTTTCCCAAAATCATAGAATGTTTCTCTTTGTTGCTGTTAGAAAGTCGATAACCAATTCATTCACGAGGTAATCCATAAAAATAGCAGTATGAGGAAGAGTATTCATAGGAATAAAAAATTAGGCTCAAACACGAATTTAAATATTCTTACCTGACATTCATTACGTTGAAGATGTTGAAGGAAGAAAATATCCCACCCGCGTTGACGCGAGCAAATTAACAGCTGACATAAGCTTCCTTTTCTCCTAGTCGCAGCGACTACATAATACTGGTAGTAGGAACGTTGAGTCCCTTGTACCCACAACGCGGTCATAAATTTAAGGACAATTTTAACTACGTCTGTGACTAGTAGTCACGTCATAGTAGCGAAGATTCTAGTTAAAGCAACTAGATTTTCTTGTGCTCACAGCTCTTTTCTTCTTAACTACATTTAATCTAGTCATGAGAACTAGGGGTTATTTTTCTCAGTGTAGTATTTTTCAAATAATTAAAAAATTTGATGTTACTCTCAGTGACACTTGGTGACAATGCAGTTTTTTTTATAGGTAATGTGTAGTATGATTTTTCGTTTCTGAACTTGGTAGTTTCATTTCATTTTGAATGTGAAATAATGAGAAAAAAATCTCATCTTTGAATATTTAGGAAAGATTTCAATAGCAAGTAAAGGAAAGAACAACAGAATGTTTTGGACCTAACCTGATAATTGAGTTACCTCATCTTGCTCCATTAATACTAGAATTACATCTTTTGTAGATAATGGGGACCTATTTCTGATTTTAATCAAATCTACATTTATAATGAAAAATTGGCTAATTTCAATAGTTCTTGTGTAAAATATTTTCTTTATTTTAGCGCAACTGATAAAAAACGTTTTACATAAAAACCATTGAATAAACGGTTATTATCCCAATAAATGGTCTTAAATGGTTTGTTGTCATTTTTCATCAAAATGTTGTATAATAAATACCTTATTTGATTATTTTTTAATTCAATATACATATTACTTTGAATTTATTACTGTAGTTTATCGACGAAAGTTCAGTCCACGTGTACATGCTAGGAGATTAACAATAGAGATTTATATTCTTGTCTCAAACCGCTGGAAATATACATATAAATAGATTTAATTCCAGTCGAGAAAAAATCAGTTTTCTTAATTATAAAGACAAAAATTGTAGACTAATTGGGAAAAATTTTTATCAATCTTTTTATTCATAAAAATTTCGGAATCAATTAACAATTTCGGAGTTGCATTGTCTTATCTTACAAGTAAATTTGTATGGAATTTGAATTATGTATTGCTATGTATGCATCTATTTGGCTCGTGATTCAAATTAATGTATATATATTTTTCTATAAAAATTGAAACAATTTTTTTATTCATATTAAATTATGTCATAAAATGGATAGTAAAGTACAGCAAAAATATATTTTTAATGTAATTATTCATTTTAGTAACGATTCTCATTTTTCGTTAATTCCTAGTACAAATACTTCAGTCATAAATGATTGAAAAAGGGAACTCTTTTTGTACAAATTTGTAATACTTAATTATTTTCCTGTTTGAAGGGAAACGAAATGATGATTTTTTTATAGCATGTCCTACTATTTATTTTGCAGGATAAATTACTTATTCTTCCGACCTAAAGAAAAAAAAATTCTATTATCTAAACAAAAGAAATTGTCTTCTGATTAAAAATACTAAAATTTTCAATTTCAACCAATCAGGAGAGAAAATAATGTTCAATTATATTTTCCATAACTTAGGTTTATCACGTCCAAAAAATTAATATTACTGAAATGATATAAAAAGTTCAAATAATATTTTTAAATAAATATAATGATATAATTGAAATCATGTGCCTTTCTTCGATCTAAGGTCGCTACGATATTTATTGCGCCCTGTCGACTGCGAAGATATATATCTATTATTTACCTAGACTATTAGGGACTTCAAGCAATATCAGCGCACTAGTTTTCACTTTAGGAATTTCTAAATATTCTTTTCGAGTAAAATAAAAATAATTTGGACTTTTCTTTAAGTCATTGTGGATCGAATTTTGTTTTTTGCCTAAATTTATGATACTAAATACAAAAGTTTGTTCCCCAGATTATGCTCCAGAATTACAAGGCCCTTTGGTATTTAGTATTATACATTTGTAATCTTTTACTAGAAGTCATTGAAAATTTATGAAATTTGGATGCTCGTTTAAGATAACATGGTTATTGTTACACTTTTTAGAAGACAAATTTTCACTATTTGGTCCAAATTTCACAACTGTTTGGCAACGAATCTTCAATAGTCGGATTTTTTCGATACACATATACACTGCCCAATTGATTTCATACAAGATTCTATACAATATTAAAATCTCACATTATAATATTTTATTAGAGTTTAGATTTAAACAAATACCGTTTCTGAAAATCAAACTTTTAACTTGTTAAAAAATGAATAACAGTGCATAACCAAATCTACCTCTTATTTTATTAAATAGCACAGATTTTTTTATTATATTTTGAATTTCGAGAGAAGAATAGTAGCTTCCTTTCTTGTTTATATTTTTAAAAACAAACTAGCTATTTTGATAAAATACATTGGCAAAAATATTGACTATTTAATTAATTCGGACAAAAATGACTAAAGAGTTATTAACCGAGATTGGAGATTACGAATCAATTAGCGACTTTTTTGTGCCCTTTGTTTAATATTAAATAGTATGTTCAATGTTGAGCATGTAAACCTAATTTTTCCCTTTGGAATCAATAACTTGTAGATACGCTAGTTTGATGGAGGTAATGTAAAATATTCAACTTTTTAGTTAAACATAATAATAAAATCTAGAAAATTAAATGTATGTCGTAACTTTTGGATAGTCAATCATATAACATTATTAGATTTACCAATAAAGTCAGGGAGAACCGCGAAGGAGAAGAGCAGAATTGAAACGATCCTCATTTTATTTCAGTAGAGGAAAACTAATGTACTGTCAACCGTGATACGTATTATAAACGTAAATAGTAAGCTAACTAACAGGTAATTTATTACTTTAGACTGAAAACTGAGTAATCATGAAGGCCTTCAATTAAGACTTTAATATATTAAGGCTTTTGGAGCGGCTAAATAAAATTACGTATTTTGTAAATGCGCATCACGTTCCTACCTTGTTTCAAAAGGATAAAATACAAATGTTACAAAGGCTCTTTGTAAACTTCCTAATAACCTTAAAGAAGTTACTCTGTGACAGGAATTGAACATATAAAATATTTTTTCGGCAAAAGGAAAAGGGGGGGGGGGGTCCCCTAAAAAGCTCACTCAGAAGTGACTGCTGCTGTTTTTCACTTTCCTTCAGGCTTGACGGTTTCTTTCTCAGCTAAAGTTAAACTATCTACACAAATAAAGCGGGAAATAACTCAAATTCAGGCAAATAAGAATCTTATTTGTTATATAAAGAATTTAATCCCGCGAAATATTGTGTTTATTACATACAATTCCCCAGTCTTGTTTACCGATAAGAAATACTGTTTTTTTAAATTAGGCAAACTCCATTTATTCTTCCTGAGAAACTTTTTCTACAGTGTCAATGAAGTAACATAATTTCCTAATCCATTATACAACAAATTGTCAGAATATGAATGTTTTTAGGAAAACATTGCGGCATATTTATAACGTTGCCAACGTTAAATTCTTTTATGCCTTAAAGTTTTAAGTTCTACTGAGGATAGGCTGCAACTTATATTTAGGTAATCAAAATATTTTTAACTGATGTCCGTGTCATCACTTATATTTTCGGAAATTCATATCCGGAATTAGCAGATTAGATCATGCAATTACAATTTATAACTTTTCATTACAAAATTTAAATCTAAAGTATTGTATTAGGTGCATACATACATTAAATTTGCCATTCTTCAACGAAAGCCCCTCCAATTATTACTCCATTAACCCATACTGCTAGCTAATCGACTTTATTTTTATAAACTCTGACCTAGACCGAGAAAGTCGACATTTTTATAAATTACTATGCAATAGTCAGTGATAACTGAAACTTTAAAAAGAATCCAAGATGGCAGCTGTTTTGAATTTAAGAGGGGTGATTAACTTTATAATTTTTTAACGAAATTCTCTTAAATTTGGCAAGTTAAACATATTTATGTTCAGAAACTGTACAGTAGTTTGGTGACAGCCAAAATTGTGACTCATGCAAGTTCATAATGGGTACTGTTTTATTTTCCGCTTTCTGAAGTCTTCTGAAAACATAGAATTCTTTTCAACTATTTACAACCTCATCAACGGGTCAACTACTACTAAATAAGGTTAGATAATAAGATTATTTTTTTATTTTTCATAGTAATCGTTTGAATGCAACTTAAATTTCACAACAAAAATATCTTTTTCGTCAGCTGTTAATCATTCAATCGTATCTCAATTTTACTGACATGTACACAAAATTAGAAATTAATTGCTATGAGTGCACTTTGAAATGCAAGCACAATCTCGATAAATAAATGTTTAAAGATGCCTTCACCAATGAGATTCAATTTACACAATTTACACAAATTTGGTTCCGAAATAAATGAATCCAGAACCGCAAATCTCGCCTCGAAATTGCCGCGGTTCGCGAATACTTAGTCTAGTATATTGTGAAATATTATGCATTTGAATTCGAAACGGTTTAGACGGCCCTGACTGTTTACTTTTCGATTCCTCCAAATAAGTAACAAGGTTATTTACAGGTAACCTCCAACATTAGTACTAAAACAAGAGTTTGGTGTATTCAGTAGTATTCAACACATACTTGTAAAAGTAATATGTATACAGTTTTTTAAATGAATATTAATATTCACAAAGAGGTGAATATTTTAATTTTGCATGTGTTTATGCACGACTGTATCAAAAGTTTTCAAGATATTTTTTGGGTTACTATTTTTATCTGCAGCAAAGGCACAATTCTACTAAGTTTGGCGGCGCTCTTAATGATATTCGTTAATTCGTAGAAACTGATTACAGTAAATTAAATCCTGTTGCTTAGAAGCTTATAATGTAATTTAAAAAAACTACACTCTTTGAGATATGGTCACAGTTAAAAATGCACCCTTAAAAAGTTTGTTGGTGACTTTTTATGTATGCGTGTACCAACGGGATGTGATAAAATAACAATGCAATGACTTGATCATCTGATTAAAACTGGATCAGAACCAGTTGTTACATGCAGGAATAAAATATTTTAAAGATATTTTTTTGCATAGAGTATTTTTCTGCGAAAAACACTAGTCCAGTTTGTTTGACGACCCTCTTAATCCAGTTCGTTAATTATTGATAACTGATTGAAGTAGCATTAGGATAAGATTAAATGACTAGAAATTTACGTGTAATTCTAAATTAACAGAATCAAGCAATTGAAGCAAACTCAATTGCTTCAGAAGAGTGAAAACAATGAAAAAATTTAATTTGCATTCAAACGATTTCCAAAAAAATCAGCATAAGAATTTTTAATAAAAGTTCACAGGATTTAGAAGTGTTTAAAAAGTTCAGGAAAAATGAAAAAAATGTTTAAAGTAAATAAAAACTCTTTAAATGATTAACAAGAATTTTTAAGAATTTATAAAGAACTCTGCAGAATTAAATAGGCGTGTGCATCCTTATTTAGTAGTAGTTCATCTGTTGGTCGCAATTAAGATTTTTATTTGCAATAACGTGCGATGTATCTAGGCTCACTATAATTATTGCTGCTATTTTAGCACAGAAACCATATAAAATACCTTTTTAATACTCATATCCTATCCTTCATAATCATACTTTAATCTTAATCATATCTATTAGGAATATAGTGAAAATACAGTGTGCGCCATCTAGACAGGACCTATTTCAATGTTGAATAACTCCGCCATTTTTCAGCCGATTTTGACAAATCAGCCAGATTCTGAAACGTCAGTCTATGCCATTTTAGACATGGATCAATTTACGCCAAAAAGCGGGCTGAAATTGTAGGGCTGTACATTACAAACAATCGTTTAACTGTGAAAACTGTGATTTGAGTGATTTGGACTGGCCTCCTCGTTCGCCGGATTTGACAGGACAGGGACTTTTCTCTGTGGCGCTACTTGAAGAGTAAGGTGTATGCCAGCAAACCAAAGACTATTGAAGAAACTAAAGCTAATATCACAGCAGAAATTGCTGCCATTGCGCCTCAGATGTTGTCAAATACAATGGAAAATTCTCAAAAAAGGCCGCTTTATGTGTGTCTAAAGGAGGCGGTCATTTTATCGATATAGTATTCTAAGTGAATTATCAATAAATGGCATTGTATACCTTAAATAAATCTGGCTCATTTTCCAAAATTGGCTGGAAAATGGTGGACTTATTCAACATTGAAATAGGTCCTGTCTACATAGCACACCCTGTACTTTTTCATATATTTATCTAATTCAAAAATACTATTTTCTTGTTACAGTGTATCATTTTTCCACATAATTCGAATACATTATTTTTGTGTATGATCAGAGTTGTGCTGTAAATTGTTATAAGAATAAGGGTTCAAGTGCTATAGATGTTCAGGGCTATTAGGTGGACTGTGAAAAAAATTAGGATCGAAATATTGGACGTATTCAGGGCTTATAGGTGGATCGTGAGAAATATTAGGCTTAACACCATGTCCATGAGTAGAGCTTTGCGATGAACTGTGTAAAATATTATTTGAATCAGGTTGGTCAACATGTTTGTGCGGTGCATTTTGAGTAAAATTAGGCTTCAAATGATGTCAAATAGCAGAGATGAACTTTGCATTGGGAATGAAATTAGGATTGTTTTGCAGTTCATTGTGAAAAAGACGAGGATCGAAATCATGTGGCGCCTTTTGCTTTCCGTGTATTACAAGCATATTAGGGATTTCCAATTTTTTGCCTGCAGTAAATGTCTTCCTTCATCTGTCGTCATTCGCACACCATGTGTACTTTAACGCGTTTGTGACTTCGAGCAAATACTCCACGAGCAACACCAGTATTGCTTTGCACTCTTGCCAATTTGTAATCGCCCACTATTATCACAGGAGTTTCTCTCGTCAAACTTTTTTTGATAGTTGCCAGATGGAACTCTTGTCACAAGACCTATGTCTCGAGGATATGTAAATACACCAAGTCTCGTTACCAGTGGAAGCTGGGGATGTGAGCCAGATGGATCGTTAGCCTTTCTGGCAAGATGATGTGTGGACTATGGAGGCAGACTTAACTCTGTGACGGACTTAAGTGCATGAATTATGTGTCACTGAAATTCTTTTGAACAATATAATATTGATAGGGAATAGGATTGAGCATTTTGAAGATCTGCTGATTTAAGTCAAAACTTTAACTTGAAGTTACATTAGGACACTAAATTATCCAATCTCTGTTATCTCAAATCAACGTTCGACGACGCTAAGACCGAGATTCCTAATATTAGGTTGGTGCCCCAAAACTGTGAGTCCGAGAAATAAACCGTGTTTTTCGGTAATATCTGATGTTATCACTGAGTACACATTATCTCAGCTTTCCTTTTCCCCCCTTTCTATATATTGCAACCAATTTCCGGGTAGTCAGCTACAAAGGCTCTAAGCAATTTTTAGCTGCATTTCCTTTTTATGATTACTAATTATTTTATAGCCACCTATGCCATACAAATTTTTACCTGAATGTAAATAATCCATTAATCCTTAATAATCTAAGGCAATGATTAGAATTATTTAATACTTTCTTATAAAGTCTGAGTTTAAAACTTTTCAGCTAGATTTCCGGTGTCTTAAAAAAAGCAAAAAATTTTTATGAAGGATACATTTACAATGTTTCAGAGAAGTGTTGTTAGGAGTGCTACCGAAAATTGTGACACTGTGGATATAGGAAGAATGACTGACAATTCTTGGTGGAAGGATAAAATCCGGGTAGCCGTAACGAAAAAAGACAAGCATATCAAAGAAAGTTTAATATCACAACTAGTTAAAGAAAGTAAGGATAAAATCAAAACAGAAGAAGAGTAGGAAACGGAAAAGGCTTTCAAAAGAAATAAGTAATTATTTTATTGGCAATTGCGCAATAATGATAAGAAGCAAAATAGTAGTGGAGAGTTAGTCGGCATAAGAACTATGAAAAGGTGAAATACTATATGGTGTAGAAGCAGTAAAGGCGGGTTTAGGGACCATTATAAGAAATTATTGGGAGTTAAAGGTATCGTGTAACATAACCGCGTCATAGAAAACAATATGTCAGAAAAGACAGGTGAAAGAATAAGTATCTCTGAGATTATCCATAAAATTAAAAAATTAAATAATTTTAAGGCTGCTGGTGTAGCCTGTATTAACGCTGAAATGCTTTAATACAATGGCGAATATATACCTCACAGACTGTGCGAGTTGATAAGTATATGCATCGAGATAGGGGAGATTGTAAATTAATAGAAGATGGTGACTATCGGCTCCTATATAAAGGAGAGGGAGATAAATATAACTGCAATAATTAAAGAGGTATTAGCTTTCTAAGTATCGTGAGCAAAATATATTTAAAAATACTTATTCATAGGGTAATGAAAATAACAAATGCGAAGATCTAGGAAACCCATTGTGAATTCATGCATCGTGTTTAAAAATAGCCTTCCTCTACGAAGCAGCTGTGGATCTAAGGAATAGTGAAGGTGTGTGGATTGTCGCTTGCAGATAATCAGGTTGTTACAGCAAAGTCATTCGAAAAATTGCAGAGAATGTTGAGCAGACTTAATACTATCATGAAGAACACGAACACTAAAATTATGCATCTACCGCCTTGATCAAAAAGTTTTAGGACTTGTTACCGTGTGGCGCTGTCGTTCGGACGATTTCTTTTCTTCTTTTTTTGTTGTGTTGGTACAAGTGTCATTGCCGTTCTGTCGGATTTTTAGCTTGATAGCTTGGCATTTGTTGAGGTGATGCCGTATTGTGTACATCTATCTTTGTGTGTTGTTTCGATTTTTCACAAAAAAAAAAATGTCATCGACTTTGCACAATGCCATCATTATCCGTGAGCATTTGGCTAAAAACGAAACGAATACCATCCAACAATAACCGAATTCACCTGATTTAGCTCCCTGCGACTTTTTCCTATTCGTCGACTCAAGAAACCGCTCGGCGGAACGCGTTACAGCACCCGAGATGAGGTCATGGAAAAACCGAAGATGGCTCTGATGGCTATACCGTAAACTGATTATAAAAAATGATTCGAGGATTGGATCAAGCGCTGGCATAAATGCGTTTCAGTCGATAAGGAGTACTTTGAAGCGAACAATAATGATTATGATGAATAAACTTGTATTTTTGATTTAAAAAATGTTGTCCTAAAACTTTTTGATCAAGGTGGTAGGTACTTTTTTGTAATGATAGAAAGATTGATGGATAGATAGCCAAGCGTATACACGAGTATAGAAGGCTAATCGGCAGGATAAGAGCCATTTCTGAAAGTCAAAATAAAACTAATGAAGCTAAAATTGCGTTGTACAATGCAGCACCAGAAATTATCGCAAACACATGTTACATCAAGACGTGGTTGACCGGTGCCACTTATTTGCAGATACCAACGAATCAATCCAGCACATTATTGATAGCTGTCGCGTAATGGCTCACAGAGGATAGGCGCGCATACATAATTATGTGGCGGGCATTATATATCAACAGTTTGGCATAAACCTAGGACTCTTAAGATAATGGATACCTTTCTGTACATACTTTACAATGCCCGCTTTGGAAAACGAAGGTTCCATCTTATATTGGTAAAAAGACCTTCTTGTGAAAGAAATTTCTTTCGACCAACGAGCATCTGGCCCGCATTTTCACCTCATATCTAAAGTCGAAAGAGCCTATTCCGGAGTTGTTTGTCAAAGAAGGGCAACTGAGCCGACCCGAAGAATTATAGGCCAATCACTTGTCTAAAAGCACTGTACAAGGGTGGATCGATAAGTTTCGTGAAAGTCATAGAAAATAACAATTTTTTACAAAATATGTATTTCTCAACAGAATTTCCATTGAGCCTAATACATTTGGTCCAGCGGTCTTCCAGTTTTTTTATTCTCTCGGAAAAAAATATTTATTTCTCTCTGCGAAATATTCGTTTACAGCACAAATAACTTCTCAATTCGTGCAGTATTTTGTAGAGATGAATAAAACTTCTTTTTCCGAGGGAATGAAAAAACTGGAAGGTCGCTGGACCAAATGTATTGAGATTAATGAACATAATGACGCGAAATACATTTTTTTTTTGTAAAAAATGGTTATTTTCTATGACTTTTACCAAACTTCATGATCCACCCTCGTATAAGATCTCCACAGCTATCTTAAATGATAGGACTATTTGGGGAATCAGACCTGTGTGGCAAGAAATGTATGAACAATGCGGCTCCAAGAAAGACATAGCCGGATGTCGGGAAAACCTGCTTATTGATAGATGTGCAAAGATGCAGCATTCTACCAGCGTGGCTTATCGATGGACTGGATTGTTTATCGTAAAGCTTTCGATTCGACCTTCCATAGGTTTATCATCTGTCTTTTGGAAAGCTTTAACCGCTTTGAAACACCAAATTTACTATCTCATCTATAAAACATCGTGTGACAACTAACAACGTCACCTTTCAGAGATGTGTCTTTCATGCGAAAACATGAGCCTACTCCTCTTTTGCCTCACATTATTGCCACTATCTCTTGCACTTCGGCATTTTGAAGGTGAATTTTATGGCAAACATGGAAATCGAAAGCATAAGGTCACTCTTGTATTTTATATGGTTGATCTTAAGATCTCTGCTAAAAATAAAGAGCGACTACACTTAGCTCTAGAGGTTGACAAGGAATAATCTGAGGATATTGAAATAGATTTTAGGTTAGAAAACTGCGCCAAAGTTTATTTGGAGTGGAGAAAACTTAATGGCATCCCCGAAGATCCTGATCTCGTCGACGCTAGTGCTATACGAAACCTGCGCGCTGGAGAGACCTACACATACCTGAGCGTGCCACGGAGCCACATTTAGCATGAGACCTCTATAAATGATACTATCCGAAGCAGACACAAACGTTTCATCCGGCGGATTTGGTCTTCCGAACTGTTTGCGAGGAACAAAGTATCTGCAACGAACATGCTTGCCGTCCCGGTATTACTCTATTTATTTGGAGTGGGTCCCTGGACAGAGGGTGAGATAAGATCCCTTGATATCACAACACAAAGGGTTATGCACTTGACAAAAGCATGTGCCTTAGGTCTTCTGTTCCGCAACTCTACATCTCACGTTGTCGAGGTGGGCGTGGAATACTAAATATTAAATGTCTTCACAACAGGATTATTCTGAGTACAGCAGGTCAGTCACAAATGGACAGGACCCTCTTCTTAAAATAGTCATAAAGCACGAAGAAATTGGCAAAGGAGTGTTTATGTACAAAGCTTCAGAGAAAGCTACTGAAGCACTTGGCCTTGAGCACCTCGATAAGAGGATGCACGGTGTCTTCCATAGAAACGTAGAAGATCATTCTATAGCGTGTGAGCTAACGTTTTCTTTCCCTAAATCACTCGGATTGAAATTGGGCACGGAAAGTTTCATTGTGTCATGTCAAGACGGTTTCATTTACACTTTATCATACTATAGCCATATTTTTAGCCAATTTATTCCCGAGCATCTAGAGCATTTAGAATCTAGAAACTTACCAACATCTTAGAAACATCTAGAAAACATACCATCTAGTTTTTTAACTAACGCAGGAATGAACTACATCCAAAGGTACAATGCGGTACTAAGAGTGTTTTATTATTATCTCTGTCACTCTTGCGGCATTAGCCCTAATATCGGTCCGCTAAGAGCTCCCAAGGAAATCAAGTCAATTGTAGAGAATGCGAAGTGCCGCATATACTGGAACTTTATATTCTCGACAACTGTTTCTGTTGCGCACTGGTCGCCTGACATAGTTCTCCCTACCATGTTTGTTATCGAATTTTCGGCATCAGCTGACAAAAACAGCATAGCGAAGGAGAATGAAAATAATAAGAGGTTTAGAGATCTTACAAGAGACACATGCGGAAAAAATGTCGAAGACGGTCGTCCTTGGGTCACTTCGTCTCCTCGGGGTGCACGAGAGTTTTGCCGGATCACCGTATTATGTCTTTTACAGACTGTAACCACCTATCTCACGGTAGTGAGACGTGGTTACGGCTCTAATTTTACCGCGATTTCGCTGGCAGCGTGTGCAGTATTTCATATTAGCACTAGCTCCCGGCAAAATACCGCGGTTGTCCTTATGACAAACTTTTACTATATCGATTTCAAATTAATTATACTTTTTTAGGATCCTACTGTCCTACTTTTTCACGCCGTAGCAATTTCTAATTCCAGAGTTTTTCATGTTCGACCCCCCCCCCCCCCCCCCCCCTTATTGCTTTCTTATTATTTCAAACTCATTGAGATGGGTTTTACTAAAGTAAGTTAGTAAGAATAAGGATTTTTTCAGATATTAGTTACTGACAGATAAGTGATATTTTCCTGTCGAATATTTTCGATATAAAAGGCCGACATGAAGTGAATGACTCAACGTGTATGTGTCAGTTGTGCTGTAGTGTTTAATCGAATCGCGTGAAGTTTCCCTGGGATTATTATTTCAACACCTAAATGAAGTAGAATAGAATATATTAGTTATAATTAATTTGAGTTATTCCATTTAGAAGCAGTAAATTGTAAATATGTTATATCATTAGTGGTATATTACATAGCTTGTTTATAATGTTACAATATTGCGTTGTCACTGTTTCAGTAATGTTAAAAATGTTGAAAATAGGCCAAAAATGTGTTCTGTAATTAATGGATGGCAATTTTTATGATATCCTGATACTTACCAATAAAATCAGGGAGAAGCGCGACGCTGAAGAGCAAAGTATAAGTTACCATCATTTTACTACAATAAAAGAAAATTAATAATTGAATTTTTTGCGAACAGATATGTATATAGCATAAAATATACAACGTATTCGACTGTCTAAAACTTCATTTATCACTTCCATCTGAAAACTTAGTAACTACTAAGGAATTTATTTAAGACTAATTTATGAGTTGTTTTCAAAATTTCAAGAATAGACCAGGCAATATGGAATATTTCATTAATATTAAAATACCTGAATCGAAAGATTTTTAAAAGTAAATAGCGGTTCTATTATGTACACTGAGGATAGCATCCAGAATGCAGCATATATATTTTAAGTCAATCAAATGATATTTAACAAATGCGTGTGTCCTTACTGACAATCCTGCCAATTTATATCTGGTACTTTTCCGTTTAATCTTAAGAAACAAATTGATGTGATATAGTATAAATGAAATAATAATCCTAAATTACATTTAAAACATAAAATTACACAGTTCCATAAAATAATGACAAGTTGCTTCCAGCAACAAAAACAAACTTTATTATATGTTTTTAAGTGTAACCCATCACGTCAGTTTTTTCATGACCACACAGAATTAAATTATAACCAATAACCCCTTAAATCATTAATCCCTTGATCCCTTTACACCCATAAACTGTTAACCCCATGACCCCTGATCCCATCAATTACATAATTCTCTAACCTCCTGTGTATGAGCTTCGTACATCATTGTCGTACTGTTTTTTCGTATGTTTGCAATCCAGGGCATCTCAAAGTGGTTACCGGTGGGCCGCGAAGTTATTCCGTGTTCCGGCAGAAACCCCGGATAACGGCGCTCATGCCGTCACGCCTTAGAATTACTAGGTTATATTTTCGAGATGTTATGACGAGATCGAGTTCATGATATGTTGTTGAACAGTTTATCTAGCTCAAAAAGGCCTGTCTTTTTCGTTAAATTATGAGGTTCAGGGATTAGGGGATTGATAGGTTGAGTTGTCATGGGGTTAAAAGGTTATTGTGGTCAAGTGTTCAAGGGACTAAGGATTTTTGGGTTTATTTACTTATTAATGTCATTTTTTTAGGCCATGAAAGGCCTGACGTGATGGGATTAACTGAATATCAGATTCGTATTCAGCGACCCCGAAAACATATAATAAGGTCGGTATGGTTGCTGGAAGCAACTTTTCACATTCGTTTTTGTAGAGCTGTGTTATCAGCTTATTAATCATAGTTTGTAAGATTGAATGGCCAAATAAGTAAATTTACCCTTTATTAGACAAAAATCTTAGCACCACTTACACGAAGATAATTTGTTTGAGTAACTTTACCAAACTTTGAAGTACAAATGGGATGTATGGAGAAAAGGGAGAATGTTTGTTATTATTATGTTAATTTGTGAAGTGTGAAATGTTGAATAATACATGGCAGTTTTGTAAACTTTAATAACACAGATTACAGTTTCTCAAATATATAGTCAAGGTTTTCAAAAGTAAACGATAATGTACATGGTGTAATTATTAAAAACTATTCTGTCACAGACTGAGGAAAAATTTGATAAAGTGGTTATAGAATGACGAATCTGGGTGAATATTCCTAACTAAAAAATGTGTTAATCATTCGAAAGTATGATTAATCTCTCTAATCTTTCAGGATCGTATACAACTATTGTACACCTCGAAGATATTTACCATTTTTTTAATTTGGATTAAAGCATTGAATTTTCAACCTGTCTATAATCCTCGTTTAAATTTAATATTTAATAATGGATACTAGTTTTAAAATTGCAAAATAAAATTATATTTTATTTAAGAATGTTATTATAAAGTTTATTATCCTGGATTGAAGTTGACGCATCTCGCGTAAACCTTAGTTATTGAAATTTGTTTTCAAATTATTGTATCAATAAATAATACTTCGAAAAAATCGATTTTATAAAATTCTTGCAATAGTGTGATTTTGCAACATTTTATAATAACAGAAAATTAAAATTTAATTTAAAAATTAAATTAAAAAAAAATTTTAACTGAAATTTTTCATAGAAAAATTGAAGAAAGATGTTTTTATAAAATGTACGTAGCTATATAATATTATTTTGTGAATTGGTTAACGAAATCTTTTTTGATATTTAAAAAATATTTTTTTACCTTACAATATAATAAAGGTTTTCGTCAAATCTAAATCGCAAAGATATTCAAAAAATATATAAATAATCATTGAACGAAAATATTTTAAACAGTATTGTAATTTTACTAAGTGCAATTTTAAAAATATATTAATTTTACAGATATTTACTTATAATGGTATTCATTATAATAACATTTTATATCAGTTTTAAACTGCAATCTTAACCAAAGAGTAGCTCTTTCAATTTTGCATTGCATACCTACAAGACACTATGTAATTTTTGCAGATTGAATCATATTTACTGATAAGAACCACCATTGCATGCCGAAACGTCCGAAGCAATACAACTATTTTCTACTTATCTGACCCTAAAGCCAAAATAAAACGTCGAAATTCTCAAAGAAATTCAAAATTAACATATAAAATTTTCATACAATATTTGGACAATCAAATCGTTGTCATTCGGTTAAAAAGATGCTAATGTCCGATGGAAAATACTAATATAACCTCAAATTATTCAAAATTCTAAGTTTAATTTTGAAGTTAGTTATATTTATTTGATTTGCTAAAGAGCCCCCCTGAGGATCACAATATTATACGGTCATTACGTATTTATACAAACACTTATCGACAGTATATTTGTTTATTCTTATAATTCAATCTATAAACTAAATAAAATAAATAAGTAAATAAATAGGGTCGACGGCAGATTAAGTATCAAATTAGGTATTTGATTAATGCGTAGTAATTAACACTAAGTGATTATCAAAGCTCTTTTGTATATTAATATAGAAATCAAGAAGGAAAAACTTTGTGTATAAGAAATACAAATTCACAAAAGTTAATGAAAACAGAAAAAGATTTGGGTGGATCGCGGTTAATCAAGATGTTTAAATTCTCCTGAATTCTGCTTTCTGATTGGTTGGAAGGAATTCAGCCAACGCGAATTGAATGCCTTTCAATTCGCCTTCATTTGTAGTCAAGGTCATTGCGAAAAAATTAGTCAAAATTGCATGCGCCAAGACTGGAACCCAAGTGTATGCGTACAGAAGCTGACCAATGAGCTACGGGACTTATTAAAATATGTCAACAATGGATCCTATATGTTCGCTGCGTTGATCTGACTTTAAATCTCGCCAATTAAAATAAATTAACAGACACTGAAAATTATTTATGCTTACGCATTTAAATTTATTAGGTCCCCTAAAGATTTGTTTCTGAATTTGGGCAAATAGGATTTCTGAAGACTGTATACTTTTCACGAATTTAAACGAATTCACCATCAGATCTAATTCGATATTGTCGCAAAGCAAGATTCACGGGTGCTGCTAGCGAATTCATCTCAATTCGCACCAATTAGTTTTTTTACTGGTTTATGATACTGCATTATTATCATATTCATTATATGTTATTATTATTATGAAGCGTACGTCTGCGTAGTTGTGTAGATAGCGTCATACACATGTGCATGTGAGCATTATATGTCTGTGAGTAGTTGTAAGTGGCGTGAGCGTATTTGCGACGAAATTGTATTCTGATTTGCTGTGACTGACTAACGTGTATGTAAGCGTATGCCTTGATTGTGTAAAAGAGTTTTTGTTTGAATCACAGAAGAAATTTCATAAAAGTGCTCATATGTCCCAAAATTTATCCAACTGAGTTTGGTAAAATTTCTCGAAATATTTTTCTTTTTGTATGAATTATATTTTCACATCATTTATAAAATAAGGAGAAACTTATAGCAGTTGACGTGGAATGCATTGCCCAAATTTGAATCGACTAACAGCCCTAATAAAATTCTATAAAATCTTTGAAATCTACAGACACATTATACTCTTTTTGCATGTGTAGACATACTTCGGCGTATGATTAGTCAGTGATAAGAAAATATAAAGTTTTTTAAGTTGAACGCAATATTTCTGATTATTACACACTTTCAGGAGACAATAATGAGAAATTTACAATAACATGACGTTTTAAGTATAGCAGATAAAAAATTTTATAATTATTAATTGTATTTAAACAATAATTAGAAAAAAATCCATCCTCTAATATGTTGAATGACTAGAGCAAGAACATTTTTTTAAATAATCAGAAAAGAGTTTTTCTCAAGACAGTTAAAAAATTCTAATTTTATTAACTGCAGTTGCTATTCAAATAATGCCGAAAAACTTATTCAAAATACAATTTGGTCATTTTGTCTTCACAGATACAATATTTTATAATAACTTCTTATTTTCATACAATAGTTCTCTGGCAAATGATATTTGATTTGCAGAACTTATATGTGTTAAGAAATTGAAATGACAAGTAACAAAAGTATTATAACGATTTATCCTTTCACCCGAAAAAATAAAGTGTAGAAATAAGAAAACATTCAGAAAAATAAATTTTATAAATAAAAGAACACTCAAAAAAATATTTGTTTAAACCAAACAGTCAAATTTGTTTGAATCAATGTAATAAAAAAATTTTTTGGTGCCATTAAAAAAATTTAATTAATTCTAAGAAATACAAAATATTTACCTTATTTATTCAATCGAATAATTTGTTTAGTGAAATTTGTTTGATTTGAACAAAAAGAATTGGCTGTTATTGAAGAATGCATTTTTTTAATTTTCTTATCTGAATTCATGAAAAAATTTATTTGACTCTATCAAAAATATGCGTATGAGTAGATGTAAGTGGCGTGAGTGTATTTGCGACGAAATTGTATTCTGATTTGGTGTCACTGATCAACTAGTATCTAAGTGTATGCATTGATTGTGTATACGAGCCTTTTTTGATTCGCAAAAAAAATTTCATCAGTGTCCATGTGTCAGCGGCGGATCCAGGCCTTGGTCTCGGAGGGGGCGATCGGGGCGTATAAGTCGAAAAAAGCAAAAAAAAAAAATATTTCAAGTTATAAGTATAAAAACTTAGAGCTCGGGGGGGGGGCGATCGCCCCGATCGCCCCCCTCTGGATCCGCCAATGCCATGTGTCCCAAATTTACCCAACCTAGTATGGTAAAATTTCTCGAACTATTTTTCTTCTTGTATGAATTATATTTTTACATGTATATAATGAGGAGAAAAGTTAGCCAAATGTCTGCATGGAGCTCGTATGTTGCAGGTGCGACGTGCAGATCAATCCGCACATCGTAAGGGCAAGGTTAGAGAGACTAGTATCAACAATTGCGTCGCCTAGGCGCCGCATCGCGTGTAAGCTCACGTGCGCCGGCCTATTGCCCCCACAAAGTTTCAAAATCTTTCAGGTGTTTGAATTTTGTAACAGGGGTAAAACCCCTTTTAGCTAAAACCCCTAATTGATTCTTAGGGAAGTTCTGAAATTTTTTATACTATTCCGAGGTTCTAAATGTAAAAAGTGCATCTGGTTGCCATGTGGCTGTTTTAGACTGTAAGTTATTGGCACTTGGACGTATACAAGGATCGGTTTTATCGATATCGCGATTCACGTTCTCAGCTGCGTATTAACAATTATCAAATCAGGTGAGTACCGCTCAATTTCTCAGTTTCTACATATATTCATCAGCTATTTTTTTGTTTTTTGCAAGGAAGTTGGTTGTTCAGCAAAGTTTTCTAAGCATTTTTGTCCAATTTTTACCTTTTTATCGTTAAAATCGGCTAAGAAAAATGCGATCACGTGAAAATAACCCCGACCCGCGTCGATGTGATGAGACGTACAAGAAACCGGAAGGCAAACGCGTGCGTGCTAAAGACAAACATTAATCCATGATATATTTTATCACTCTGTTTTTGTCTTTGGAAGCTTCTAATGTGCCCCTTAAGGGTTTACATTTTTCTTGCATCTTCTTCCTTATTCCTTTACACACCCTCCACATACTTACTTGGTGGTGGGAGGGGGAGCTTCAGTTTAAGGTGGGTTTCGAACCACCAAGAGCAACAGCTTTAAGTATTTAGAGAACCTTTTCCTCCAGAGGTATCAGTCCCACGACTCTCCGGGGATGAACAACTCCCTTGCTAGGCTAGTGTTCACTGTATGGGCCGCCAAGGCTCTCCCAGAGTTCCTCAAGTTGATGTCAACTAGTCATTACTTTTTTCATGATTAAAAGATTTCACATACTCATTTTTGCATTTTGTATACATTGAACTGATTAAATTCTCAAACGAAAAATATAAATTTATTATATTTCAGCAATCAAATGCCATTGTAGTATTACACTACCTTTCGTTTCAAATCACACGATTTTTTCATTACAAAAAACGACTTTAACAAGTATAATTAAATTTGTTGTTTGTTTATTCTTATGTTATTCGTAAATTAAAATCAAAGTAAAGGATGCTTGAAATGTGGGTTATCCCTTTTAGGCCGCCAGCTACCCCTGGGGTTACCCCACCGAGCTACGAAAATGCGTATAAAATCCACAGTTTAGTAAGTAATAAAAGCAAATTTGTATACATTGTTTGTAGAGTGGCCACCTAACATAAAATTGATTGTTTTTGTTTAAAGTATAAAAATGGAAAAATATGAACGTTTTTCATGCCTCCTGTGAAAAAATGTGGGTTACGCCTTTTTGTACGCAAGCCATTCATTTGGTTATATCGAAATATGATTGGAAATTTCGTTGTTTTTGATGTTTCCAAAAGGGTGTTTTACTTCGTATTTTCCGACTTTTATTGGGATTCGCCATATGGTTCACAACCCAGCCACTTTTTTTTAAGAGCCAAAAATCACGTCCTTAGAAAATTGGCCGTAGAGATTTAAATTGGAATGAAAACGCTTACCTCTTTGCATAAAGTTGCGTTTAATGTTTGCCTTTCCACCGGTATCTTGGGTTATTCGACATATTTATTCTGTGAAAAGTTAGAGCCCAAAAACAAAATCCGGTTCACAACGCAACCCTTTAGCCTACCTTTTTCCAATTGATTTTACTGCAATATTAAACAAAGATATGAAAATTCGCACAGAAGATATAATGTGGGCTTTTTCCTCAACTTTCGAATAAAGTATATTAAAATCCATTTCAATTATTTAATCAATATTATAAATCAAATGTTTATGAACAAATAGATTTTTGTGGTTTACGCTGACGTTTTCGGCGGACATGGGACTGCACCTTTAGGGTAGAAAAAATAATACGAGTAGTATATTGCAATAGGCATGTGTCACTACTTTTGCGTGTGGCTTTCAGTCTCTTTTACACCTTCCGCC
>NC_046657.1:109471769-109473258 GCF_010883055.1 Belonocnema kinseyi | reverse complement strand
CTGCACCTTTAGGGTAGAAAAAATAATACGAGTAGTATATTGCAATAGGCATGTGTCACTACTTTTGCGTGTGGCTTTCAGTCTCTTTTACACCTTCCGCCAAACGTTCGTTGACCAACCAAAATATCGGAATATCCATTCACATCTTCTATACCGTGGGCTGACAACGTAAATGGGAGCGTGATACGGATAAGGCCAATTTTCACATGAGATGTTCGTCTGATGATGAGTAACGTAAAAATGGGTGCCTGGCAGGTGTGAGCGGATGCGCTCACCTGTGGCGACCTGTCAAAGGTGCGAATTTTTGGCAGTTAACTTACATGACTCGGATAAGGTTGAAAATTGGTGTACATGGAGGGGCTGACATTAGAAATAGCACCCGCGCATTGCCAGGAACTTACCTGGATGCAAAAGTGTTGCCAGGCGGCTTCGAAGTCGCCGGAAACCCAGGTGAAATTTCTTGAAATTGATTTTACAGGAAAAAGTTTGAAACAAAAGTTGGTCCACTCCCGGAGATGCATATTTTCATTAGTATATAATTTTTTTGATAAAATTGATACTTTTGGAGAAAACATCGATTAAAGAAATACCATAACAATAAAAAGCCTTTTTTATTGACAACAAGTGATTTTTTCGAAAATTATTAAGAGACAAAAGGTACTCTATTACAGGTAAGCTCCAAGATGAATAAGAAGTATTTGTTCAGAATCTTAATATTTACCAAGTTATTCGCATTTTTCCTTCTTTTTCCCATTTTTTCAATCACCTGCTGTATCTTTAGCAATTTAAAAGAAGGTGTGCTCAAAATTAGTACACGAATAACGTAAGTCTTGTGCAATGAATTGGCGTCAGCTACTTTCAATTAAAACAATAACTTATTCTGCTATAAATAATCATAATCAGTGTCGTCACGTTCTCAGCTTCTGATTATCGTAGAAAGTTGTAATAAAGATGAATATAATTATAAAAATTAAACAAAAAAGTCGCTTTACTTTAAAATACCCATTATTTATTATTGTTAAAGTTTATGTTTTGTCGTCGAGATACGTTCGATCTTTATTACCGTGACGAATGTCAAGTTTCCCAGACTCAGCGTGGGTCATTGGCATAGGCATTACAAATTCTTGGTGGTGCATTTTTAATGCAGTTCTATACTCGGAGACACCATTATGCTATTTTAAAATACAAATTGTTGAGCTTCATAACAATCAGAGCAATATATTACAACAATTAAAGACAATAATAATATAATTAATAAATCAATAATAAATATAAATGTATTTATATGCAATAAAACAGTTATTATTATATTTCCTTACATAAATGGTTTGTTTTGTTTACAGCTGGCGGCAGCGGTTTTCAAAGCGAAGAAGAAAACCTCAGTGATGATGAATCGCAATTGCTGAGAAATTGTTTAATAAATAGTCGTACTTCACACTGGATTGGGCCTAAAATGTTCAACTTTATACGCTATTTTCAACAGTTTTAT
>NC_046657.1:109469865-109471669 GCF_010883055.1 Belonocnema kinseyi | reverse complement strand
CCCCTACATGTACACCAATTTTCAACCTTATCCGAGTCACGTAAGTTAACTGCCAAAAATTCGCACCTTTGACAGGTCGCCACAGGTGAACGCATTCACTCATACCTGCCAGGCACCCATTTTTACATTCCTCATCATCAGACGAACATCTCATGTGAAAATTGGCCTTATCCGTATCACGCTCCCATTTACGTTGTCAGCCCACGGTCTATTCGGAAAATTTGAATAAATCAGGTCATATTTCAGGTATCTTCTGGAACACCCTGAAAGAATACTAAAATTTTACAAGATTTGACTGAATTTTCCGAAGGTCAGAATGGATATTTTGATATGTTTGTCGTTTGACGTCCGATTGACGGAAGGTGTGAAGGATCCATTAAACGTCCTCATAGCCCTTTAGTGGTATGCTGACGCGGATATCTCTGGCATCCACGGTGGTTACTCCTGTATACTTTAACGACCCTGAACTTAGCTATACATTTAGATTTGAAAATTGGGAAATTTATTGAAACAAAAGTAATTGTCCAATCAAAAAAATAAAAACGTATCTGAATTCGGCTCAGCCATACCTCTAGGTGATCTTCAAATTATGCAAAAATAATGATTTTTAAACAATTTTAATGTTATAAACAAATAGGAACGCAATATAATCAAACGTATGAGCTGAAAAATATTTTCAAGCACATTACTGGATACTTCAATAAAATACCTCTAGATGATTTATGAATGAACGAAAAAAAATAATGATTTAAACAAATAGAATGTTTATAATTTTTTTTTTTCGTTTTTCACGATTTAATGTACAATAATTTTAAGTCAAACATGATAGCGCAAACTAAATAAAAATAATATTTTGAGCTTTAACGAAACAAACATAGTCAACACTTCATCCATCAAACATTGTTTATAGCGCCTCCACTCACACTGAATGTCGAAAAAGCCTTTCCAAATCAATTTCTATATTCAGATATATAGCCAGAACGAACAAATTGTCCCAGAAAAAAACTGAAGGTATCGTTGAAGGCCTCTCATCCATATCTCTAGGTGATTTTTGAATCAATAAAAAAATATATATTATTTAAACAATTATATTGTTCACAATATTTATAATTTGTTTAGACAATCAGCGAACAACAATTCTAACTGACTAAAAACTAGATATCTAATCTGGAATATTGTAGAATAAAAATAAACTCGAAACATCCATTGAAAATGAATTTTAAAATTGGGAACTATAGCTAGAACAAACTAATTGTCCCAGAAAAAAAACTGAAGGTGTCGTTGAAAGCCTCTCATCCATATCTCTAGGTGATTTGACAATGTTAAAAAAAATGTAATATTTAAAGAATTATATTATTTATAATATTTATATTTTGTTTAAACAATCAGTAAACAACAATTCCAAATGACTGACAACTAGATATCTAATCTGGGATATTTTAGAATGGAAATAAATTTTTCGAAATGTAAAAATTCCAATTGAAATATTGTTTTAACCCCCTCCACTCTGACTCGAAAAATCCCTTGAAAATGAATTTTAAAATTGAGAACTATACCTAGATCGCACTAATTGTCCCAGAAGAAAACTGAAGGTATCGTTGAAGTTCTATCGCTATAGCTCCCAATTTTAAAATTCATTTTCAAGAGATTTTTCGAGTCAGAGTGGAGGGGGTAAAAACAATGTTTAAATTGGAATTGTTACATTGCGAAAAATTTATTTCCATTCTTAAATAATATAACAATAATAATTTTTTTAATGATCTAAAAATCACCTAGTGATATGGATGAGAGGCCTTCAATGATA
>NC_046657.1:109467786-109469765 GCF_010883055.1 Belonocnema kinseyi | reverse complement strand
TTGCGAAAAATTTATTTCCATTCTTAAATAATATAACAATAATAATTTTTTTAATGATCTAAAAATCACCTAGTGATATGGATGAGAGGCCTTCAATGATACCTTCAGTTTTTTTCTGTGACAATTTGTTCGTTCTGGCTATATGTCTGAATACGGAAATTAATTTGGAAATGCTTTTTCGGCAATCAGTAAGAGTGGAGGGGCTATAAACAATGTTTGATGGATGAAGTGTTGACTATGCTTGTTTCGTTAAAGCTCAAAATAGTATTATTTTTATTAAGTTTTCCTAGGGTTATTTTATTAAAGTATCCAGTAATGTGCTTGAAAATATTTTTCAGCTCATACGTTTGTTTATATTGTGTTCCCATTTGTTTATAACAATAAAATTGTGTAAAATTCATTATTTTTGCATAATTCGAAAGTCACCTAGAGGTATGGCTGAGCCCAATTCAGATATGTTTTTATTTTTTTGATTGGACAATTACTTTTGTTTCAATAAATTCCCCGACTTTCAAATCTATATGTATAGCTAAATTCAGTGGCGTTATCGTAAAGGTGTGTGCGTAGAGGGGGCCAAATAATGTTTAAACTAACTAATTTGCAGATCTACAAATTCGTTAATAATCACTTCTTGATAGGACGCGTACTTTTTGTTTTATTCACTAAAAATAACATTGAAAATCTTACAAAAAAACTGTGTTAAAAAAAAAAGATATAAGTTACGAAAAAAAAAGATTTAACAAAAATTATTTACCCGAAAAAGAGCTGCAAATTTGTTATGAATTACTTTTTGACAGGAAACGTAGTTTTGGTTTTGATCATAAATCCTACAAAATTTCTTTTAACCACTTTTCAATAAGACTCGTAATTTTGTTTCATCGTAAGTAATATATGCAGAAAATCGAAAATTCCAATATTACGCGAAAAGACGCGGGATACGTAAAAAATCTAAAAGACATGTAGGATATTTTACTTTATATATATGAAATAATACGAAAACCAAAATCCTATTATTAGCATAACAACGCGAGGTAGAGAAAAATGTTTAAAAAAAGGATTGTATTTTTTAAGTTTATTTTAAGGTTGTTTCTGAAAATATAAATTTACAACTGTCTGTCAAAAAACGTGAACGCAGCGCGAGTGTCACGATAATATTGTGTACCTCAAAGCCTATAAAGCTTTGAGAAACTTAATCTTTAACTATACTTATTTAAGCAAAAAATTTAGAATATGAACACGCATATAAATACTGCGGTCTAAAGAGATATTTTTGATAAAGTTTCATTCAAGCATTCTAAATGGAAAGAATACATATCTGAGCGCGAATCGCGGGAATCAAAAGACGCGCGCCCCAGGCTCGCTCAAACTTGCGAGCTACGGGCACAGCGCAAGATGAGAATGTGCCCACGACAATAAATAATTCATTTACGGATTATTGTATTACAAACTAACAATTATGAGCTAAATGTTTTTGAAACTTTCCAATAATTTCTGACCTTATAGCTTAAATTGAGAAATGTACGGCAAAATATTTATACATTCTGATCAACTACTCGAGTAAAGTTCAAAAATACATTTTTTCAATTTTGAAATTATGGGGTCGTTAATTTGAAAAATCGGGACATAATTTACATCAATAGTAAGACGCATACATTTCTATAAAATATTATATAAAAAAAATTTCATTATATAATTTTATCGTTTAATTATAATTGATTTAATTCATAATCAATTACACAAACATACAAATTTATGAATTATTGTTTACTTAAATTAATAATCGTGAGGGAGGCGGTATTCCTATAAAATTTAACTGGTGTATACATATGAAACCGGTATTTTTTCAAGAAAAAAAACACATTTATTTCAAGAGAATAATAACAAATATTTTATTCAAAGTATGCGCCCTCGCTGGCTACACATTTTGTCCACCTCTCAGGCAATTTATGAATACCTTTCCAAAAAAAGTCTTCGTTTTT
>NC_046657.1:109431926-109467686 GCF_010883055.1 Belonocnema kinseyi | reverse complement strand
TCTAGTCGGGAGTGGTGCTGACTGAAAACAGATGATTTGGAGCGATTCGCGCGCCATCTGTTGGTCATTCTAAGGACTTATTGAACTACCCTCGTAAATTACATTTTTAGTTTGTTGTCTAGATTCTAGAAATTTAAACAAATTTTCTGTTATGTGTACTGTAACTAATTATTTATTGTATAAATATTATAAAATATATAATATTGTATACAAATAATCAAATCATATTTATACTATTAAAACTAATATTTTTTGCTTAGAACTAAAACTTCTTATTGCCTCTTTATTAACATTTTTAAACATTTAAAATGCTAAATTTATGAAAAAATTTTATTTCTAACATCGGAATTAATCATGTTTTTTGCATGGATATCGCATCATTTTTTGATCGGTTACTTTAAAATTATAATTTAGTATTAAGAGATTACATTTGATGCGTTTTCAATCATTATTACTCATAAATATTAAATCTAAATATTTATATAATTCAAACTCAGCGCCGAAACAGTGACCAATCGGGTTGTTGGCTCGACAACGTCAGTAAATACTATCAATAATGATGCAGATAAATATTTTTGAAGTTTTTCACATTAAAAAAATTAATTTAATTGCATGTAATGAATAGCTAATTTATTAAGGTCATTTATTCTTAATGTAGTATTACAAGTGCATATTTTATAATTTCAAATAAGCCCTCTTATAAAGTATAAAACACCACCTTCATGTCTTCTATTGCATTATCTTTTTATTGCTTATAAATACAAGCGGCCATGTTTTCTCAGCTGACATAATAAAAGCGCTATAATATTGCAGAATCCCCTGTTTGTTTTTCACTGAGGTAATGAATTATAAATGTATAAAAGATTCTTATTTATCTGAATCTTAGTAATTTCAAGGTAAAATTTTTCACTTGTGTAAATTGACACTCGTAATTGTGTCCGCTGATACTTTTAGTTCTTTGCACCTAGATAATAATTTGAGAATTCCGCTTAGATTTCAGCAAATTAATTCATACTACATATGTTATGCAAAATACCGTAAACAAGGGCTAAGGGGTGTAGATGGGGGAAACGACGCGGAACCCCCTTGATTCTGCATTCTTGAATGTGATAGATATTTGCTTCTTCTACCGAGGAAACAAAAATCCATTCACTTCTGTTGAATGGGTTTCGAAGGCCTTTGAATTGCGTATCTGACACTAGAATTCCAAATTGCCGCTGATTTGTTGTTTAAACACTTTTAGTCGTTATAATTTTGTTGACTGACTTATATGCCGTAAAAGACTTAACAACTGGAATAGCAAAAGGAATCTAGTAGAACTGCGTATGATTTCTTTTAATCTTTCGATGATTTATCTATTTAAAAAATTGTGCAAAATATGGCAGCTTAACACTAAAAAGTCGGTCTCATTCAAAAAGAAGGAAACCGATTCAATATAACCTTGCTTTAAATGGCCACTGCAGTACGTGGCAGATTCGAAGCTTGCTTGGGAAAATGACCGATTCGCATAGTCGCAAACCGATTCTGTTTTAACTTTCTGAATCTACAAATAAAGTATAGTCCGGGAGCGGACAACGCTGTCATATGCAATAATATGTCCAAGGATAAAAAGGTGTTATCCTTATGTATTTTGAGCTGCTAAATCCGAATATACCCGGCTTTTTTCGACAAAAGGGACGCTTTCGTTTAAATCGCAATTGTTTAAAAAAATTATGAAAAATTGACTTTTTCGATATGGACAATTTTTTTTCTAGAATATATGGCCCATTTCAAGACGAAAAGGTCTCCAGCAACTTTTTTGTAAATGCATATTTTAAAAGATATAAATTCTTTAATGTCCGAAATTTGACGTTTTTTACTAACTTTAAACGTTAACAACATTTGCCAAATTCAATATTTTTGAAAATTGAAAAAACGTACTCATTCTTTAAAAGTTACTTTATAACCTTATAACTTTTCCGACATGCCTACCGCTCTTGTGCATTGCGCGCGTCGTAGTCACATGTGCTCGGCCGCGCGCAGTCGATATTTCTGGAATGGGTTTGAATTCGAAATAAGTATCAGTTTAAAAATAAGTTATTATTGATATTAACAATCTCTTTTTATTGATCGATAAGTTCCTTGCGTACGCTATTGAATAAACTATAAATTTAAATAACTCATTGCTTGGAGATATAATAATTTTGAAAATATTTATCAAAATACTTTATTAATCTAATAATAACATCCACAATAAAATTGTAAATATTACAAATACTAAATTTCTTGAGAAATAATTAAAAATATATATCAAATTTTCATATATACATTAAACTTTTTATCCGATATAGAGTTGAATTTATGTCCCCGTGCATAAAAATAAGCTGTGCTTCCATGTTACTAGCAAAATTCAGGAAGCATAGCTAACCTCTAGGGTTAGGTTACTCACAAATCTCGCCAACAAAACATCAGAAAAGCGCGTGTAAACACGCAGCTGCGCGAGGCGACGCGCGAATCGAGACACGCGAAAGCATTTGAATTTTTGTATTCTCAATGTATAGTACATTTTTTATCACAATTATGTGGAATTTTTATTTTATTATTGCTCATTTTAATTTAAAATCATAGTTATTAAAAGAAAATTCATCTTTAATTTAAAATAATTCTGATTTTTGCTACGAAATAAAAACTTATTCTGATTAGATTAAATCGTGCATTTGGGTTAGGGCTGAAATGATGTGCTGTTCATTTTGTTCTTGCCAAGTTAAAAAAAAAGTAGAAATAAACATAACACAAGTCGGGCGGAGCAATGAGTCATTTTAATTTATAGTTTATTCAATACCGTGCGCAAGGAACTTATCGATCGATAAAAAAAATTGTTAATATCAATAATAACTTATTTTTAAACTGATATTTATTTCGAATTCGAACCCATCCCCGAAATATCGAATGCGTGCGGCCGAGCACATGTGACTACGACGCACGCAACGCGCAAGAGCGGTAGGCATGTCGGAAAAGTACTGACTGTTAGTCGCGAAAATCATATCTCCGCCGGGTCTGCGCTAATGTTGAATTGCATCAGGTTATAAAGTAACTTTTAAAGAATGAGTACGTTTTTGTCAATTTTCAAAAATATTGAATAGGTCAAATGTTGTTAACGTTCAATGTTAGTAAAAAGCGTCAAATTTCGGACATTAAAAAACGTATGACTTTTATAATTTGCATTTTACAAAAAAGTTGCAAGAGACCTTTTCGTCTTAAAATGGGCCATATTTTCTAAATAAAAATTGTCCAGATCGAAAAAGTCAATTTTTCATCATTTGTTTAAACAATTGCGATTTACAGAAAACGTACCACTTTTTTAAAAAAAATACAGGCATATTCGGATTCAGTGGCTCAAAATACATAAGAATAATACCTTTTTATCCTTGAACATATTATTGCATACGGCAGCATTGCCGGATCCCGGACTAATACGCAATTAACAGAGTCGCCTTTTCAATGGATTCTTTTTCCAGGGTAGGTAAAAAATATAGAGGTTTGCAAATAACAATTTTAGAACTTTAATTGTAGAACTTACAAGAAGCAATATCGTGCTTTGAATATAGAATTAAAGTTGCATTGATTTCTCCTATATACGTGCCGCTAAGCCTAAGTTTATGATATACAGAGGAATCCGAAGCTTCGAGTTACGATTACTTTCCACAACGCCTTCACAATATTTTTTGAATATTTTTCATGCATTTTTTTTACGCTCTATTTCTCAAAATTGCTGAATTCAATTTTTCTCTACATTTGTTTGAAACTGGAAAGGGTAATTTTTCGAAAGACAAAACAATTAGTGGCCTTTAAGTAATTTTTAAATATCTTGATTCCAAACAATTTCGTTGTTATTTATTTTTCAATCAAGTATTGTAATTATAATGTAATATTCTAACTTGCCTGGTTTGGTCTGATTTATATTTTTAATTTTCAGAGCAACTCACATATAAATAATTCGTAATTGAGTGCCTTCATGGTTACTTAAGATTCAGTTTAAAGTAATAAATTATATTTTAGACATTCTAGCAAACTGTACACAGGTATCACACTGTTCACAAAATATTCCGTTCTTTCTTTTTCCTCTGTTGAAATAAAATGAACTTCGCATATACTCTGTTCATCGCCTTTGTGGTTCTCCCTGATTATATTGGTAAATATAAAAATATTATATAAATGGCTATCTATATTTTTAAACATTTTCAACTTAATTGAAAATAAAGTCAGCTCTTAAACGTAGCGTATTTACAAGTTATTGCTTTTAATTAGAAGTACTGAAGCATTCGGTGACGTAAGAATTTCAGAGCCTTTGTTCACATTTTCTTTCTGATGTGGCACATTCGCTCGATCTGCTTTAATTTAATGCTCATATTTTTTAAACGGTTAACTTATTAATTACAATTGATAATTTTCAATTAAACTTTATTATACCTTACTGAACATTGCTTTCTCGGAGAGTTTTTTCCTACGTAAAATTCTCTCGATAAACGATTTAATAAATTTGAAGAAACAAATGGAAAAATTCGATTGAAAAAATGAATAACTTTTTTTCTTTAACAAAACCAATCAATGTTATATAACACAGTAATTTCAGAATAGTTTGAAGGATAATTACATCAATTTTCACCTCAAAAGTACTCAAATGTAAAAGATCATGGGCTCACTTAACGACCTGTAACGTCCAAGAAAATGTTATATGCAGTTATTAAATTTGAAACCCTAATTCTTGAATACAGTAAACTCTTATAAAGCGCCTTTTTACAGAGCGCCTTTTCTTGCGAAGTTCTCTCCCTTCCAGTACCTGTAAATTTGGTAAGCACCTTAAACGTGGCATTATATACGCGTTTACGAGACGTAAGATCTTAAGGGGATACATTAGTTCTAAAAAAAGGTAATATTTTGTCCGCAATTTTGAATATTTTTGTCTGATTTCTTGCATAAGTCATCTAAATATTAGTCCCTTGGATTGGCCGAAGCCGGTTTTTGCATAAAATGTTTATATTTTGTTTAGTAATAAAATTGGAAAAAACAATAGAGAAAAATTGCAGTGACACTCGGTGCAACCATATGTGAATTCTCGAGGCACACTCCATTGACCCTCGTAAAACTCACGAGGCAGACTCCCTGGAGCGCAATGATTTGCTCTTAAATCATGACCCTTTCATTCTTATGAGATGCAGACCAGTTAAAAAACTGAAATCAGGCAGGTATAGGTTGATTCAGTTTCAATTAGCAGAATTAGTTAGTTGACATAATTTGAAGAAATTGAACAAAGATTCATGAAAATCGGTTAATATTTGCAGTAATAATGGAAACATTGAACTATATACAAAAGTGTACCCTTTGCCGAAAACTGGACATCTACTATGAACATTGAGATAAGATGAAGATGTTCATATTAAATATAAACAAAAAATGAGGTTAAAGATGTGAGTGGTAAATACTTTATCTTTATATAAACTGGTAAATATCACTTCGCGAGTTTCCAAGTCCAAATCCAGGTTTTGAGAAAATGTATAAATTAAAAAGGAACACCAAATTTAGGTAATGACTCCACCTACTTTTATTGTAGGTAGGCCTTCAATCTTTATATAATTTTCATATAATCTTTTCTAAGCATGCTAAGTTATACTTCAAAAACCGCTGTCCATATCATTCTCATTTTCTGAGCGCTTTATTAAAACTTGTAAAATTTTTATTTCAGCTCTTGCGGCATTTTCAAACATTAAAAATTTTTATTTAGAATTTTAGTTTTTACAAAAAACCCAGAAACTACGCGCAATATCCGAAAATTATTCATAAGAAATTTGTATGTCTTTTCACACTTTGTGTAAGAGCATCTTTTGTCCATAGTGTCGTTTCTCCAAAAAATGCACTGTTTTTATTTAGAAAGTTTTTTCCGATTCAAACAAAAACTGCGCATCCTACAAAAATACAATCAATGACATATTTGTAGCTCTTTTTGATGGACAACTTTTGTCTTTTACATCTTTTGATGGTACATGCAAAGTAGAATTTTCGATTTTTTTATTATTTTTGGTGCGACCAATATTGCATTGTCGATGTTTTGAAAAAATTCAAATAGTTGTTGCGCTAATCATGTACGGCTTACAAATAGGAATGTTCTTTTTATCGAAAGAAAGACGTAAGGAGAAATCTACCGAGTTTCCCAGTCCAATATTTTATTCTCTTACTTTTTAATGCTGTTTTTACAAATGAATACTAAAGTTCGAGTCCTATAAAACAGTGAGAACATTTTGAAAAACAACAAAAACAGAAAATTTTGAAAATTTTAAGCCACACAAAGCTCGATATGGAAACAAGTGAAAAGAAGAAAAACTTTGATTTTTGAAATCGTAAAAAGATTATCGTAACAAGTTTTTGAATTTTGATGTACAAATTTGTTATTATTTACTGTTTTGCTTGACTTAAACTTTTGAATTCATTCGTAAAAAGCAACATTAAAAATAACACAATAAAATGTTGGACTCGGAACCTCGATCAATTTATCCTTATGACTTTTTTCGATAAAAAGAACGTAGCTGTTTGAAAGCCGTATAAGATTATCGCAACAATTTTTTGATTTTTTTCGAAACATGGACAATGCAATATTGGCCGTAGAAACAATAATGAAAACTCGAAAATTCTACCTTGCAGTAAAACTGCCTCAGATACGAAAAGGAAAATGAATCAGGTACAATTGTGCACCATACAAAGATGCACCATACAAAAGTTCATGAAAAAAAGAGCAACAAATATGTCATGGATTATATTTCGATAGGATGCGCAGTTTTTGTTTGAAACTATCTATCTATGAAAAACATAGATGGACAAAAGTTGCTCTTACAAAAAGAGTGAAAACTCATACAAATTTGTTACAAATAATTTTCGGATTTTGTGAATGAAGCGCTTAGAAAATGATAATGATATGGACAGCGATTTTTCAACTATAAATTTTCATGCATTGAAAAGATTATGTGAAAATTATGTAAAGATTGAAGGGATACCTGCAATAAAAGTAGGTGGAGTTATTACCTGAATTCGGTGTTACTTTTTCATTTATATATTTTCTTAAAACCTGGATTTAAACTTGAAAACTCGCGAAGTGATATTTACCGGTTTATATTTTCGCACGAGGTTTACTAGGAACCTGATAATTAATTTAGTAAGGCTTATTATTCGAAGTTAATAAGACTTCTTAGTCAGTACTTTTTAATTGAATACTCATTATTCATATCACTGCAATTTTTCTCTATTGTTCTCCCCAATTTTATTATTAAACCAAATTTAAACATTTTATACAAAAACTGGCTTCGTCTAATCCGAGGGACTAATATTTAAATGACGTATGCAAGAAATCAGACAGAAATATTCAAAATTGCGGAAAAAATCTTACATTCTTTTTTAGAACTCTAATAAATCCCCTTAAGGGCGGGGATTGGCTTGGCAAGCCCTTAGGGAGGACCTTGGTCACGAGCCCCGGGCGCTTCGTGAGAGTCTTCCGTAATTTAATTTTTGAGACCTTAAAATTAAAATGTAAGCTAGACTAAAGACCGTACAAAAAGGGTAGTAAACATTTTGTTGATAGAATTAACAGACTGAAAAATCACCAAACAGATATAGCTGCGTATTTAATACTTAAATGAAACCATTTTCAGGTTTAAAGGTTTGAGTTTCTTAATATTAACAATCTGGAATTTACTATTTAAATGATCTAAAGCGTTCAATTATTGCCGGATTAAAACGTTCTTTTCCGAATAAAGAAGTATTAAAGTCCTAGCAAGCATACAAAAAAGTGAATTTGTAAGATAAATATTTTTTTCTCAGCTCTTATTTCTTCAAAACATTTGTCAATCCACTTTAATGACAAACTAATCATACAAACAAGGCAAATTATTGTGCTCCGAAATATTGTTCATGGTTAATAGTTACTTATCTTTGTTATCAATCATTTGGGTCAAATAATAGCAAATTTTCCTATTTTTTGAAGAACAGATATTATTGCTATCGAAATAGGTTCTTAGACTTAACGAACTCCAGAAAATTGTAAAAATGTAACATTTAGTTTCACTAAAAATAATAAAGGCTAACGAATTTAAAATATAGAATTTTCTGGGTTAGTTGGATGCTTGAAAACATTTTTTTCTGAGAAAAAAAGATACAAGTGTTCTATTTGCCAACTTAAATTATTGAGAACAAAGCGCAAATTTTAAGGTTTAACAATCCTAAAATGGTCGGTTTCTAATGTAAATTAAAAAAAAAAAGAAATATACTTTGTATCGCATCACTAATAATTGGAAAATGAAGAAGAAATATTATGGTCATATATAATTATTATATTATTATTATTATTTTATGATTAAATCATTGATATTAATAATAAAATATTATTATATCGTTGACAGTATGAATATATTATAAACTATGTCTATAAAAAACTAAGTGTCCCGTAGTCCCGAAATTCGAGATTATAAACCGAATATTTTTCATAAGCTTGTCAAGTCGCCCTAAACTTTCAGGATGACTAGAAACAGCCATAAAAATCACTTTTCGACCATATATTTACGGAAAAAATTATTTTTTACTAAAACGACTTGAAATTAGCATACCAGTGATGTTCCATTAGAAGAATTTGTCCTGCCATAATATTTCTCAATAGTATGACCAAATTATCCCTTAAATCAGCGATTCCCAAACTTTTTATGCACTTTCTGGGGAGCGGCAGGGACCCCACCCTCAAATTTTTTCACAATACTGGAACCCAAGTGAGACACTGGACGCTAGTCGTTCATGCTCGGTTGCTTGCTTCGCTGACCTTTTCGTTGTTAGAAAATTAGAGCCGGTTGAGAAAAATGAAAAGTTGGTTAAATATTAATCAATAGAATTTTAATAAATTCCGTTAGATTTGTTAGATTATCAAATAAACGTTAAAAAAGGTAGAAGAAGATCGGATAATAACTTCAAGAGTTATCGCACTTTTGTTGCATTCACAAGATTCGTCAATATTACATTTATTAGTTCGGATATTAACCGATTTTCAAAAACTTTGTTTTCATTTTCTTTAAATTATATTACGAAATTCATTCAGCCAATTAAAATTTAATTGAGCTAAGTCTTTATCATTTCAGTTATTGCAAGTTCATAACAATGAAAGGGTCATTCGTGGCAGGTACACGAAAGTCGAGGAAAGTAGCCTTCTGATCGCAGCGGGGAGCCTGCCTCGGAGCCTGCCTAGCTGCCCGGCCCGGGGTGGCATCCCCCTGCCGGCGGCAGCCTCATCGGCCGGCGGCACTAGTTTGGGAATCGCTGCCTTAAATGACAAACCTCCAAAAAATAACGTAGCTGAAACTTGGGGTCTTTTGGGCCCCAACGTTTTTAAACTGTTTTAAAAAGTTTAATTTTTGATATTTCTGTTAAGAAGTTTTTTTGGGTATTCTTTAACATCTCTTCTAAAGAATCAATCGGTGTAGTAACTTAAATTTTATTTTTAACACTTTAAAAAACAATGAAAAATTCATGGAATTTACGAATTTTTATATTGGTTCAAAAATGGTCGAGGGTCCATTGGACCCCCAGTGTCATTTAAGAGTTATATACAATGTATATAGTTTGGTCAATACTTTGCCTTAAAAACGAACTATTCAAGCCACGACACTCAGGGTTTTGTTGAAAAATATGTATAACCTTGAAAAAAATAGGGTTTGTATTTAAATTACAAATTTTAATCAAATAACTATTTAAAGGAATGCAGAAGAGGTAGAGAAATTGAGGGATATGTAGTAAAATATTCATTTAGATCGACTTTCTTCAAACAAAACAATAACTGAAATTGGCCAGACAGACGTGTCCTTATAAATGTGGAACCATTTTCAAAATGTTTAAAACAATATTTACATTTCTCAGATTACAAAATCAAAAAAATGTAAACTGTTTAATTGGTTACGGAACACTTTGGTACATTTCCTTAATAATAAACTGAAATAATCTGAACATGTTGGATAACGGTTGTTGTCAGAATATAAAAGCTAATATAATTTAATAAAACAAGATTTTAAAGTTTTCTCAAATATTTGATCAAATTACTTAACTAGATTTTTTTCAAGCATTTAGAAGATTGAAATCCTTCAATAACGTTTTTAGATATTTACTTCTTTTTAATCTGCTATCTCCAAATCTATGCGATTTCGTTTTCAAATGAACTGAAGAGACTTAAAAAATCTTGATTAATTTTAAGTAATTTCCGGGATAGCTTTGTTTTTATGGATATTTTACAAGAAACTGATTAAAAAGAAAACATTAATATACTTAAACAAAAATTGGAGTCTTTACATCGAATGTTAAAATCGGTCAGTATCATATGTATTTAAACGTAATATATGCCCTCAAGTATTTCAAAATAAAATGAATTGATTTATACTTTATTTGGTACAGAATTACAAGGAACAGCTCCAAAGGTGAAACATGATCTTTCCAGACCGGTCGACCATTCTCTTGATGCACATTCCAATTTTCCGCTGGAAACGAGATTTACAATATTCGACTTTCCCGTAAATGAAGGTCTTCTGACAAGAGGAAACAATCGTGCCTATAGAAAAATGCTCACAAGGAATATTCCCACATTAACACTAGGTGATTACGCAATGGCAAGAGTGCAACTTGTTGATGGTGTTGTTCGTGGAATATTTAGTCCTGAACGCAAACGCGTTAAAGTACACATGGGTACTAAAAGAGTTGTGCTGATGACTGAACAAGAACAGATCGATTTTCCTATAGGAAAAACATTGGAATTGCCTAGTATAAAGAATAGAAATCTTCGTATACTTGTAAAATACGGAAAGCAGAATAATTCACGTGATTTTGAACCTATTATTGTTCACAATGCACCGCACAACCCTGGTCACTCACAAGATATGGATCTTAACGTTGTTCGCCCTTCACTGCACAGTTCTGCTCAACCCCATTATTTCAATCCTAATTTCATTGACAGTGCATCACGTCAGGCTAGTCATTCACATGATTTGCATAATTATACTTCTCCCGGTCTACTGCACAACCCTGCTCAACGACATGATTTGCTTCCTAATATTATTTACAATTCACCGCAAAGCTCGGCCAAATTAGATGATTTAAATCTTAATTATATTCACAATGCACCGCACAACCATCCTCAATCATATAATTTGGATCTTAATACTTCTCCCAGTCTACCGCACAGTCCTGCTCAACCGCATGCTTTCAACACTAATATTTCACAAAGTCCACCGCACAACTCTGGTCGCACACATGATTGGGATCTTAATGTTGTTCCTGATTCACCGCACAGCCCTGAGCGCCAACAGAAATTATTTAAAACAAGAAGCTTATAAGAATGAAATACAATATAATTCGCACAGGTAACTTTTAAATAACCTGTTCTGGTAACTTTTGAAAAACCAAACAAACTTCGGACCTGTGTCTAGGATATGTATTTTTAACATTTTTATCCGACTTGATTAAAAATTATAGTCTCCAAGGAGAAAAATCTACTATAGAATCAAAGAAATATACGAATTTGATGTAGGTATATATCATAAAGATTGTAGTTATTATCTCATGTCAAATATTATTAAGATTAAAAAAGGATTAAGTCGATTAAGACGAGATGTAAGACATGAAATGATTTGTAAATTTGCATTATGTGGTTATTCGATAAAGTAAAATTAAGTTTAAACCGTCCCCTAATGCTGAAAATTCATTTGGTTTTTTTTCAGGAGGTTCATTTTTGTGAAAGAACTGGTAAAGGATTGGGATTTTACAGTGAACAGGCAATGGAGTCAGTTCCTGATGCCTTTAATGAAACGTGGAAAAAATGTAAAGTTAAAACTAGTAATCCTCCATTTGGTCAGAGGTCCGGGGTTCGATCCCTGAGCCGATACCTCTGGAACTTTTTCAATGTACCTTTACCGAGGTTCTGGTAGTTCGGAACCCACCTTAAGCTGTAGGTCCCTCCATCGTGTACTTGACTACATCCCCGTCCGTCAATGATGGGGTAAAACCAGGCTTTGTCCAATATGTCCCGGACAGACTGCTCTCATCAGATCACTTGATTGCATTATAAAAATGCATCCGTGACTAATGATATATACCGGGACAGCCCCGTGCAAAAATGATCAAATAAAAAAATCCAACTCTAACCAAAAATGCCTTCGACATGTTGGGCAGTATAAGCCTGTGACAACATTTCAACACTGAAATGTTTTTTTTAAATTATAATAATAATAATGAAGGTGTTCCCCTACCGAAGGTGTTCCCTTACCGAAGGTCTTCCGCTCTACAGAAGGTGTTCCACGTTGATGTCGGGGTAGGGCTTGAGCTCTCCTCTCATGACTTTGACGGCAATGTTGGCGGTAGCATTGCTACTGATAGGGTTTCCCATTCCAAATAGGCTGATAACGAAAAGGAGAGGAAATAAGTAGAACACCATAACCCATCACTGAAAAATGGAGAATATATTAAAGATTTTGAAACGCTTGTCGCTCCCCTGGAGCCACAGCTGGGGGCCACAGTATGCGGGACGTTGGCGATTGTGAGCTGCGAGATGGTCAGGCAGATCTCACTAATCAAACAGCTGGCTAGCAAAAACATCTGCAACAAACGGTAAGCATCAATTGGGATACAACAATGAAAGAGGAATTGGTGCGTCTCTATTATGAAAGTACGAAATTTGAAACAAACATGGAAAAAGGATACAATTTGAGAACAAAATTTGCTGCAAAGTATCCTAATATACAAGAAGTCGCACTAAGAGATCTTATCGCTAAGGTGAAAGACATCAGGACTAATCTACATGTTGCAGAGGACCGAGAAATGGAGATTAAACAACAGGTTGATTTGGCGTGGAAAAACGACGGCAATGATCTTCAGTTAGAGAAATCCACGTAAAGCGGTCAAGCAGGAGCAATTGATTTTCTTCCTCAACCTATTGATGATTGAACATCACCACATCCTCCAGAGGTGGATGACCTTATACAACCAGGGGCAGAAGCAGAGGTTCAGCAACCAAAAAGCGACGAAAATGGGCATACCATATGAACAGAGATGTTATGCGCCTTTATTTTTTGGCGGAGAAATGTGGGCAAAGTGTGAGGAGAGAAAATCATAGACTCTTCTTACTTAAATACCCAGAGCTAGCCACAAAAATAAATGAGCAGAATCTGGCAGATCAAAAACGCTCAATATCTGTAAACAGACTGCTGTCGGCTGTTGAAATAGCTGATATCAAAATGGAAGTGGAACGGCAGCTTCCTATTGATGAGCTCGCCTTGGAAGATGTGGATAACGAAGACTTGATTAATGCTGAAGGCATAGATGCTAGGGATAATAAGCATCATGCACCGGATCCATTAGAACCACATCCGGATATTACTAACGATGATGTGGATAGGGAAATCTCAGAAGAACTACAGCACCTGGAAAGAAATTTTGGTCATGCTTTACTAGAGTTCAGATATGTAGAACCAACACTAAGGCATTCTCTACCCAAAATGAACATCATAAATGATCTACGTGCACTAATAGCACATCTCGACAGCAAGGTTTTACCTACGTATTTAAACGTAGCTCAATCTGCGTTAGAGGTGCAAACTCTTGTATAGTCTGCAGCTGTGGCAACCGTTAGAACGTTGGGCCGGAAAACTAGGCCTGCAAATGCAGTTTTTGTCCCAGCAGGGGATAGAGATCCACCATGGAACATTAGGTTGGATATGGATGTCAGCAAAGTAAGGTGCAAATTGGGTCGATTAACTCAATATAAGAAAGGAAATAGAACCAGAAAGCTGATGAACCATGTAACTAAAATCATCCACCCTCGGCACATCGAGACATTAACACCAGCAATATTTGATGAAGTTCTAGACTCTCACCAGAGACTTGATGTTTTTACTGCCAGACTGCGTCGGTGCAAGAAAATTAATGCACGAAGGCAACAAAATCAAAACTTTTAGACAGATGAAAGAAGGTTCTATCGTGAACTGAGAGTAAAGCCAAATAACCACCAAGGCACCGAAGTCCCTCAATTGGAAGATATGACTAACTACTGGTCGGGTATTTGGGAAAAAATGAACAGATGCAATTTGGACACTGCGTGGATCAAAGTGGAGGAAGCAAGGGCAAGCAATAGCCCTGAAATGCATCTGACAAAGACCACAGCTTTGAATGTTTCAGCGGTCTTGTAAAGGGCAAGTAATTGGAAAGCTCCAGGTCCGGACATGGTGCACAACTTCTGGTACAAGTACCTGACGAGTGTGCATCTTGCGCTGGCAAGGTGCTTTCAGAAGATCATTGAAACCCAAATCTGATGTCAGGTTTTATGCTCCAAGGTACTAAGGATATGAAACCAAAAAAAACCAGACGCTCAAAATTCATCTGAATTTCGACCGATAGCCTGTCGTCCAACAATTTATAAATGTCTTACAGCTATGATTGCAGATAAGGTATATTCTCATTGCGACGAGAGTGACATTCTTACAGAGGAACAAAAAGGATGTTGTAAAAACTCACGAGGCTATAAAGATCTAGTCACTATAGACGCTGTTGCCATGACTCAAGCTCATAAGCATAAAGCAACTTACACATGGCATACACTGACTACAAGCAAGCGTTTCCTTCCGTGCCGCATGACTATTTGCTTGAAGTCTTCAAACTTTACATACTCTGCCCACGCATTACTGATTTTCTAAGCCCTACGATGAGGCTCTGAGGTACAAGAATCAAGTATTTTCATCATGGACAACCAAGGATACCTAGATCAATACGCTTTATGACGGGTATATTTCAAGGAAACTCCTTCAGCGCACCATGGTTCTGTTTAACCTTGAATTCATTGAGCAAAACACTAAACAGTATGTCCCATGGGTTCAGAATTCATGATAATAAGGATGGTCATCAAGTGACCCATCTTCTTTACATGGATGACCTGAAGCTGCACGCTAGTTCAGGCCAGAAACTGCAGCAAGTGACCGATGTCACAAAGCAGTTTTGCAATGATATCCACATGGAGTTCGGGCTAGATAAATGTAGAACAGTCCATTTAATCAGAGGGGATTAGGGACCGCAGAGTTAGAGAACGAGTTTAAAAATGACATCGAGGCAATGGCTGCAAGCGAATCATATAAATCTCTGGGCATTCTTGAATCTAAGGGTATTCAACATGCGATAGTTAATACAAGCCTAACGACTACCTTCACTACGAGACTCAGATTAATTATGAAGAGTTTTCTCAACTCGGCAAACAAAATCAGGGCGATGAATACATATGCCATCCCTGTTCTCACGTACTCCTTCAGGCTCATAAAATAGTCTAACACCAACCTTGAAAAGTTAAACGGAATTGTTCGCGTAGAAAAGACCAAGCACCGAATGCACCACGGAAGTTTAGCGATTGAAAGGGTGACTCTACCACGACATTTAAGGGGTAAGGGACGTTATAAATGTCCAAAAACTATATGAGTCAGAAGTTATACAGTTGCGAGACTATTTTAACAGCAATCAAAATGTTGCGCTTTACAGTACCATCTGTCAAGCGGATCTTGAATACATGCCCTTAAATTTGTCCTCAGGTGGGGCCCTGAATATCAGGGCAGAGGCCATAGAGGAATTAGAAATACAATGGAGGCAGAAAGCCATTCATCGCGAGCACCCCAACACGTTCGATCAATATCAAGTGGATAGTAAGGCATCTAATATTTAGCTAAGAAAGGGTGTTCTGTATCCAGAGACGGAAGGATTCGTAATTGCAATACAGGACAAGGTTGTCAGAAACAGGAATTATCGCAAACACGTGTTACATCAAGAGGTCGTTGACTGGTGCCGATTATGTGGAGAGACCAACGAAACCATCGAGCCCATTATCAATGGCCCAGTGGGGTATTGGCAGCAGTTTAAAAGGCGGTTTTATTAAACACCTGTCGCATTGTAAGAAACTTCCTTCATCATCAGGAAGCGAGCGACTAAAAACCCGTGAATGGCAGATGGTAGCTCTAGGAAAGCATCCAGTTGTCACCTCCAACGCTCGTGGACGCAATCTCATCAGTTACTTGACTTAGTCCATGGCTAGGATGTATAACCGGGTTCACCTGAGTAAAAGTTTAATAAAAACGTATAATAATAAATAGAGCCTCGGTGGCTCAGTTGGTTAGACGCTCGGACTTCACCTCAGAGGTCCGGGGTTCGATCCCTGAGCCGTTACCTCTGGAAATTTTTCTATGTGCCATTACCGAGGTTCTGATGGTTCGGAACTCAACTTAATCTGCAGGTCCCCCCATCGTTTACTGACTGCAACCTAGTCTGTCAATGATGGGATAAAAACCAGGCTTTGTCCAATATGTCGGGGCACACTGCTCTCTTTAGATCACTTGATTGCATTATAAAAATGCGTCCGTGATTGATGATATATACCGAGACAGCTCCGTGTTAAATAATCAAATAAAATTTAACTGCAAACCAAAATGCCTTCGATATGTTGGGCAGTAACCATATTAAGCCTGTGACAACATTGCCCTGGCAATGTTTTTAATTAAAAAAAATAATAATAAATCTGTATTGAGTTCATATAAAAAGGATGTGTGCACGATGATCAGATACAACGTGGGAACTGAAATGGCGAGGTACAGCTTAAAGGTGCTTTGTTTTTATATAAAGTTTTCGAGATGATCCCAGAACAAGAAAGGGACAGATTGTGTTGCCATAAAGTGAACTACTCAAGAGTTTATATTAAAAAGCGGAGCTTAAAAATTAACGAAGACAAGAATCAGATTACTTTTTATGAAGGGAAAAATCATGCTGTCGTGCGAAAGCGTTCAGTCATTTCCTCGCCTACAGTTGGGATGTACTAAGAAACTAGCGGGGTTTTTAAGCTTTTTGAGAAGCGCGGAGCAGCGTAGGAAAAGGTGGATTCTCCTTTCGATGTGTTCGCTTAAGGGACATATAGCTTGCCATCGGATTTCATTGCCAGAGATCACAATCTATCAAATAAATATACTAGTACGCCCTGCGATAGGACCCTGAAAGAGAGGACACACAGTTGTACTTCCCATCTATGTTTTATTTTAAGCCAGCCAGATTCTTGCAGGGCGGGTGTAATATGGTCGTATTTCCTGATTCTATATGTGTATCTGCGAGACTCATTTTGCACTCTCTGTATCCTCTCTCTGAGTGTGACATTCAGACAAGGGCCATATTTTGTATACGCATATTTAAAAAGGGACAGCACCAAAGACTGACAAAGCAACAGTTTTACTCTGAGTGGAACGGAGCGACGGAAAGCATATAATTTTATTAAATGCATATACACAGCTTTGATTTTAGTCATAACATGATACACGAAAATCCAACTGGATAGCATGGTAAGACCTAGGTTAATAACAACTGCTCGCTCTTCAGCCCATCCCGCAATAAATTTCAAAGCGAGGGACAACACTGCGCTACCGGCATCCAGATCCTCCAGCTTGCAACCGACATATGCCTGCGTGTCATCCGCACACATGTGAATCGTGACTTTCACTTTGCCCCCGACTACCGTTGGAAAAATCGCCAGAAATTTTATCAAGGGATCCGGAAGGTTATTGATATAAACTGAAAGCAGAGGCTTCTAGTTAAGAGAAAGGCACTAAATCAAGACATTTATTACCCAGAGATTCCTTCAGATTTTAGTTTGGTTAGAAGAAGCTGGTGATCGAGAGTTTTTAACGCCCAAGTCAGGTCGAGTAGGGCTAAAATAGTAACCTCTAAACGGTCTAGTGACCGGATCATCTCATCCAATACATGGAGCAGGGTTGTAGCCGCCTAAAAACATTTCCTTAAACCGGACTAGTGATTTCAGAGCATCCCATTATTGTTTATGTATGGAGAGAGCTGCTGACGGAAAATTTTTCCAGTATTTTTTATAGGTAGGGGAGAATGGTAATCGGCCGCAAGTCATTTTAGGAGGCTGATCGGTCACATTTTGGGAGAGGGTGGACAATGCCCACCCTCCACGTTGTACGGAATTACCTGACCTTAGCGAGGAGTTCACAATATAGAGTAAAGCAGGCAAGCAAGAGGGGGCACAGGAGGATCGCGGAACTATTTATACCATCGGAGTCGGTAGCCTTAGATTTCATTGATTTAGCTGCTGCGTACAACTGATCGAGGTCAACTTCGTGGAATTCAAAATGTTGGCGTTTCCTTACTTCGGCTGCCTCTAGGAGATCTTGGATTACTTTAACAGATGCCATTGCTAGAGGGAGGGTAACAAGGAGAAAGTCTTTGACCTCCGTTGGATCAAGGGGAGGTCCCCCCAAGAGCATCTTCCTTGCCCGGACCAGACTCCTGCTTGATTTACCCTTTCCCGATTCGCTTGGATGAAGGTTATCCCGGGAACCTAGACAAAAATCCAACCTTTTCGCTACACACGGCATTCGTTGCGAAGTTACGAAGGTAAGCGTATGTAGCGTTATTAGGACCGGTTATATTTCTTCGCTATTTGGATCGTGCTCTATCCCTGGCTCGCGATAGCTTTTTGACTGCATCTGTGAACCACGGAGGTTTGGATCTAGCAATTCTAAATTTGCGAAGTGGTCAAAAAGAGTCTATCAGAGATAGGAAAATTTGAGAGAAGCAATTTACCTTGTCGTCCACCATTTCAGCCATTTGTACATTGTCCCAATTTGCAGCTCTTGCTGCCCCATCGAACATATCTATATCTACTCGCTTGAAATCGATCCCAAAGCGGAATATACCCGGCATACAGCCAGTCCCCACAGCCAATATGTAGAAAACCAAATCATGATCAAATGGTTTCGGCAATTTAATTACTCCAGGACCGACAAACTGTAATTTTCCACTTATTAAGATTGAATCAAGTGTTGAAGAGGAATTATCTGTAGTACGCGTATGTTCCTCTATAATCTGGTTTAGGGAACAAGAGCGAATGAGATTGTTGAGCTTCACCCAACTTGGCTAGTTCGTACGAGATACATCAATATTAAAATCACCTGCACATAATATATGGTCAGTTGCCCCACTCGTACGAATCGATACATCCTCTAAATCATTGTCCCAAGCAGCAATCGACTGAGGACTTCTATATACAGATACTAAGCCAACTTTTATTTTCTTAACGTGCACTATTACTGCGCAGATGTCTACAGGAATATCCTCTGTCAGACAAGGAATCATCGACCAACAGATCAAACCGCAAGTCTTCTCTAATGTACATAAGTACGCCTCCCCCTCACGAGCAACAAAGCTCCTTCGGCCCGTTCTTATCACATTAAAGCCATTAATCGCCACCGCCGAACTGGGAATTTCTATATGGAGCCACGACTATGAGATAGCTATAATATCTAGACTATATAGGATAATTAGGTCTACAATATAACATAACTTCGGTAAAAGAGATCTAGCATTAATATGTGCTACACGTAACGATCGAGAATTAAAATTATTAGCTGACGTTTGATTAAAACCCGGGGGTGAGAAATCAAAAACAGTGACCGAAGAGCTAAAAGTCATTAGTTGCCTGGTTTATGGAGGTCAATCAGGATTGGACTGACGTCGATGCTGAGCTGAGGTAAGTTTTCAAGAAAGAGTCAAGGTCCGCATCTTCTAGGACTCTCACCGGTTTAAAAGAAGAATTCTTTACATTGCTGATCCAAACTGATTTTCTGAAGATCCAAGCCCTGCCATCGAATTTTCCACAACGTATCTTTTCTTTGACTGACTTTAAGTGTATGTAACAATTCATTGGTTGGTTTTGGTTCACGACAAATACCCGCTTCTCGAAGTTAGAATCAATTTCGTGCGCCATTAGTGATTTTTTGTTTTTTATCTTAGAGGATATCAGGTCTGTGCGACTTCTAGCATCAGAGAGCCGAGCGATTATTGGTATCGGCTGATTCTGAGCTTTACTTGGAATGCGAAAGACATCCTCAATGTCTCCTTTGAGTAGTTTAGAGCCGGTAAGAACCCCGATTTTCTCTACGATACTCGTGAGATCTTCCTGAGCAGACATTGGGAGAACCGTAATTATTACTTCCTTTCCCTGATCGCATCCTCCAAGCGGGTAATCCTTTCTCGATGTGCGACTTTGATATCTTCTATTGCTGCTTTCTGAGAGGAATTATCGTCAGCTAGCTGCTTTTGTGAAGCTTCAACTTTGGAAATTCTGAAACACACCGACTCAATTTTGCTCACAAGATTATCATTTTGAACGAAGATAGATTGAAGATGAGCCGAAACAAAAGCTTAATCCACACTTTGCAATCTTAAAGCTTCACCTGTGCTCACCCTAATTGCTTCAACTTTATCGAAGCGGTCGCAGATCAGATTTAATTTAGCTAGGACCATCGAAGAAACCTTATCAGTTATTTGGGGCGTGCCATGTAGAGGACGTATCCTCCTTCGATCAGCGCATCACGGAATTGTGACTGCTAAGTAGTATGTCATCCGAAAGTGCATTAGGAATTGAAGTTCCTTGAGAGTGTGAGGCTGAAATTCCTGCGCCAAGAATAACATCACTTGTCAAAAACGAAGAAACATTGGAAGCCTCATCAGTAAAGCTGAAGCTGGAGTGGCAATGTCTGCAGACCTTAAGGACTTTTCCTTCTGAGGAACCTCGTATAACTCAGTGCATTTTGGGTGGTAGGCTTCGTTACACGATTCGCAGAAAATGTCAATTCTTTGTATTGTGTCCCTACATGTGTTGCAGTAGGGCTTTAAGCTTATGTCCTTAAGGCCAGTATGCGGCATCTTAACAAAGACTAGTGTTTATGTTTCTGAAAAACCACCAGACTTAATAGTCCCTTCTCATAGGCAACCCGATCTACTCCTGTGCCAAATTCTGTAGTGTAGAAGTATATCGGCTCTCATGCCTCCAGGCTGTCGGCATAGTGGAGAGCGGACCCAGTGAAAACGACCCGTGACTAATACGTATTTCAGAAACACACAGACTGTACTTGTTTCTCACTATTATTTACCGAACTCGACATCCAGCCACTGAGAGAGCATCTCCCAAGAGCATTACACTTCACCTTGTATTTTTCAAGGGCTCTTCGGCCCAATTACCGCCTCTTTTCACTACTTGCGGTTCACGCTTATTACATTCCTCTCTATCTGTCACTACTATTTTACAATATCAGTTTTTGTTCAAAGGGGTGCATTACACCCCCTTCACAATCACTAGGGGAGTTACCGATCACTTAATCAACACGGCCAGCACTTTATTTAAATTTATTTCGTAAATTAGCACTCCGTAAACATCCGAAAACACTCGTGAAAGTATTCACGAGTACAACAGCCATCACATATAAAAACAATACTAAGAGTAATTTGCTATTGTAGTCATTATATTTGATTTAATATTTATGTACAATTGTAAATTTTAAGTTTATTTACAGTACCCGAAAATGTTATTTAAATCTCATTCTTGAACACCGTGGAAAGGGTTTCGCAATGGCATTATTTTAACACCGAAATCTATATCGATTTTACTATTAAATCGATTGAACGAAAAATAACAAAGATAATAGTTGTAATAGAGGCTAGATCTTCTGCATTTTTAGTGTTTTATAGAACACTTACACAACTTCTACTTTACAAACATTATTTTGACAAAAATTGTTATTCCACATGAAATAAGATATGGAGTTAAAAACTTGGGAAATTAAAAGAAATACGCTGAAGAGGGTCTGTATAGTACTAAATCGCTAGAAATAGCAAAGTTTTCCAAAAATATGCGATGATGTTGGTTTTTAATCTACCGATCCTTAACTTTATTTAAAACGAGCTTTCGCTTCACGACGTGCTCGTTTTACATAAACTTGAAAATCAGTAGATCAAAAACCAACATGACCGTGTATTTACTGCACTGATAAAAAACTAACACCTAATAAATTTTTAAAAAATTGTTTACAATATATTTTTTTGTATTAATAATATTTAAGAAATATACAAAAGCTCCTTTGTGTTTTTACTTAATTTCCTACAGTTTCAACTTAATATTAAAATTCTTGTTAAAGAAAGTTAGTGCGAACTACTCGTGCAGAAATCTAAATTGGGCCATGGTGAGGCACTGACCAGTCTTCCCTACTTCTAGTGTGGCTCTGGTCGGGTAAACTAGCGAAGCCATGCATGGCTTCTAGAGTTTTCGCAGATCATTGTCCTACTTATGACAAACATGTCAGGGCGTGTTCAGTTTTTCTAAGGTATGTCCTACTTTTTTAAATATATTAATATAAACAAAAACTACTTTTATAAAGGAAAATTGATTTTATTTACTATTATGCAACTGTATAATATGATCAAAAAAGAGAACAATTTTTTGTTGCAATATTAGAAAAAGCAAGATCTTCTATTAATAGATATTTCAAATACTTAACTTCTAATCATTTAAATAAATTTACTCATAACAAAACTATCAGAATTAGTTGTCACAATACTGTACAATTAGATTTAATATAATGAAATGAGACTACATATTTCAGTGTGAAATTTACCTTAATATGATTTTAGAATATTTTGCATGAAATTTTACAAAGTTAAATTTCTCAAAATTGTCTGCTTTAATTTTTAAATTTGGAACATTATGTAAGGTGCAGTTCATAAATTTAAGTCTTAATTCAAAGTCTTAATATTTAATCAGTTTTCAGTTTGAGGCAATTAATGAAGCGTCAGTAAATCTACTCCACTTTATACATTCATCGTAAATATAGGAAATTTAATCGCCAATAAAAAAGAGTTTGTTTTGTGAATTATGCGCGTAATATGAAAGAGTACGAACGTCATATATGCTTTCGGCAAGTTAAAAGAGTATTCACTACAGTCTCACTGTTCAGAAAGTATTTGATTACTCATTGTCTTCTATTGAAAAAATGAGCGTAATTTATACTTTGCTTTTAATCTTAGGGACTATGTCTGATTTTATTGGTAAATATAATAATATTATACAATATTTAATATAAAAGTAGGTAAATTCTTTATTAAAATATATTTATTTTCTATTCAAGTAATTTGAATAATTCAGTTGAATTAATACTTCATTTATTAACTTAGTATTTTAACGCACGTAGCAGACGCAAATTCTATTGACATTTTTTCAACAAATGCATCTCGATATCTCATGAAGACAAGCGTTCTATGTTTGGGAAATTAAAATGTAAGTCAACGTGAAACTTGTACACGCTATTAAACATTTATAATTACGAAAGTTTTGTTTGTAATCATAAAACTGTAAAAACTTATCAACTTTCCTTGGTCAATTTGATTGATTTCTCAAACTTTGAACTTCATCTCATTTCGCGTGGTCATGAGTTTCATGGCCTTAAGTATTAGGAAGTAGGCATTGATTTCTTCCTCCTTTTTCTTACAGAATTAAGTTTATCTCCATGCATTGAAAATCCTCTTAGCAGACATGGAGAACATCCTCCTACCATACAGACCGGACAACCTTCGGAAACACAGCCAAATCTTCCGATGGTAAGGAGGCTCACGGCATACGCTTTTCCTCAAAATATTGGACTTATAACAAAAGGAGAAAGTCAGAATTATCAAAAAGTATTGAAGGGAAAAGTTCCCGTTTTAGCACTTGACGATTACGTAATGGCAAGAGTGCAGCCACATAGTCGTATCATTCGTGGAGTATTTAATGAAAATCACAAACGCGTTAAAGTAAACATGAAAACCAAAAGAGTTGTGCTCATGACTAGAAAAGAACAGAAGGAATTTCCTATAGGCAAAGAATTGGAAATTCCTAACACACTTATAATACGCGGAAACCACAATGTACCACATGATTGGAATCCCATTTTTTTTCAAAATGAATTACAAAATAATCCTAATTTTATTCATAATGTAGGGCAAAACCCCGTTTACCCACATGGTTTGAATACTGATACTTTTCACGTTCTTAACTATAACCCTGATGAACCACTGTACTCGAATCCTAATCTTTTGCATAATGCACCGCACAGCGCTACTCATTCGCAAGATTTAGAAGCTAATATTTTACAAAGACCACCACGCAGACCTGCACAACCATATGAACTAAAACCTAATTCTTATCACGTTATAAAATACAATCCCGATCAACCACTGCGCTTGAATTCTGCTTTTTCTCTTCATGCACCTAATAACGCTGCTCATGCACATGATACGGATCCTAACATTGTTCACAAACAACAGCACAGCCTTGATAACCCACTTTAATAATTTAGGTCAAGAAACGTTTAAAACTGAGAAAAAAATCGTTCGTGACCCTAATTATTTAATGACCTCTTATATAAGTAGCGAAATCAAAAACAAAATTCTCTGGTTCTGGGGCCTCTATATAAATTTTTAACATTTTGATCCGACTTTTATTAGAAAAATGGTCCTTTTTCATAAAAAGATCATGTAAAATTTAACCACAAAATTATACGGGTTCGCTCGACGTAGATTCAAAACAGGCACATTCACTATCCTTTTAATATACGTGACTAAAATTACTATATGATTAGGGGTATTTGAGCCGGATGCAAAAAAGCACATGATTTGTAAATGCTCATCAAATTTCTACCGAAAGAACGATCAGAAAGTAGAAAATGTTCAATTGAAACCCACATTTTAGAAAATTAGGACAAATTTCATAAAATTTACTTAAAAAGTATAATTAATGTAAGATTTTACGAAAACTCTTTATATTTATGTAAAATTCGGCTACATAAATTCAATATAAATGTTTACGTAAAAGTATTCAGAAATTTCCGTCGACAGAAAAATCAATTTTTTTAATACCTAATGAGCGGTATTTAACAAACATGCATACAAACTTTAAGTGGTCACAGTATAAAATTATTTTTAAAAAAAGTCGAATCGCAAAATGTCTTTTATGTAAGTTTCTAACTTTTCCACGCCATATTTCAGTTCGTGTGGACATTAGTTCGTAAGAAAAGTGTACACCTGATGCATGAATACAAAAAAGTATCTGTGTTCTCATTAAACAGTTAGAAAATTTCCGATGAAAATTATTCAGATTGCGTCAGTAATAGAATCACGGTAAAATATCTTTTTATTTACTAACTATAATGTGCAACTCATTAAAATAATAAAAGTATTAACCTATAAAAGAATGAACTATTTTTCTGAGATTTCTGACAATTTATTATAGATGTATAATAAATTCTGAAATCTTAAAACTTTAATTGCCGTTAAAGAAGATATTCTAATTAAAATAAACAAAGATTGCGATCACTAAAACAATGATTAGAATTTCTTTCTTCATATGACGAACAAGGTTCTTATTTGTTGCAATCTTGCTTATTCCAATAAGGTATAACTAGGTATTATAAGGTGTAATTAGATTTGCATCGGCTGATATGTTTAATGCTTTGCATTTACAAAATAATTTATATCATTTGGCTTAGATTTTATAAAATGAATTAAAACTGAATATTTATTTGCAAAATATGAAGAAAAATCCGAACTTTAGGTTTCTGACAAATTTCCACCAATGTCTATCAATGACCATATAAATCTATTCACTGGTTCAGTTTTTAAATTATTCACCAATTTGTTTGAAACTTTATTTTGCAAAAGTTCCTGATTCGATTATTGCATACTTGTTTTATACTTGTATTTGCATAGGAATATTTTGCTGCAACAATCAAGTATTATAATTTAAAAAGATATATAACCCTGTTCAAAAAAAATAAATGAAGTTATACTCTTATTGTGTATATTTTTTATGACAGTGATGACTGAAAAAATGACTTCGAAATATTGTGTACCGAAATATTGAAATATTGAGCCTCCACTTAGGCAATCTACCCTGCCGCATCGAAGGAACATGCGTGTGTTGCATCATGAGAGAGAAACACAAGAGTGCAGACTCGCAACCTCAAACTAAAACACACTAGTGAAGCTGTGTCAGACAACGAGGCAGTTCGTCAAGGGCGGCTAGCCGGTTCAACCGTTGTGCCTGCACTCGGCGAGCTGATTGGTCTCTCTACCGCCTAGAGCACCTATGGTAGAGCGACCGGGACCTAAAACTCACGCGTACCTGAACATATCATACCGTACCTAAAGGCCAAGGCGAATCGTGACCGCCTGGAGCACCTACGGCCACAATTCACTAGGCTGGGGCGACGTCAACCAGAGTAACCTGCCTGACGTCTCATTCTCCCCCCTGACACCCCCTTACAAACTAGACACCTCCTGCATCAACTCCTGGGGAAGTCCACCCGACATGCGACCACCTGGCGACACTAGGGCTGTATGTCAGGCGAAGGGTTCCGTCGGTTTATGGCCGACCTAACCTGGACCAACCCAAACCCCTTCTCCTATAGCCAACTCGCTCGGTGGTCGACAGGCGCTCCTGTGAACATCCTGCGGGGTAAGGGTATGTCGGTGTCAGACGCCCCTGACCGGCCTACCTGCGGCAACGCACCTGTGCCCCCGTCCTGCTCCAACTTCAAGAGGCCGATTGATATGCGACTACCTGGCGAAACTATGGTCGCCTATCGAGCAAAGGAGTATCCTGACTACGTTCAGGCTACCCTGTGCCAACATGAAGCCATCCTCCCGACATCGACCTGACTACCCGGCACTGACCTGACCACCCGGAATTGCAAACCTTCACGCACGTCTTGAACACCGCCAAGCTTCCCAACGAACGTCCGCTGCGTCACACAGGCCTTGCAGCCACCAGAGAGCCCCCTCTCTCTTTCCACACCGCACCGTACCTGTTTTCCGGGAGAGACGGGTCCGGAAGACGACGCTCTGGGCCGACTAAGGACCATACCATGTACGTTACGTGCCGACCCGACCACCCGGACCGAACCGATCGCACTAGAACGACCGACCGTACCAAAATGACCGACCGTCACGCACACCCTATACCCCACCCGTCCTCCCCTATCCCTCGCCAAGCTCACCCTGCCATCGGTGAGCATACTATTAATTCCGACCGCCTACCGCTTCTCCTTCGTCACGCATTCCCTATGACTAACCGGCACACCGATAAACCCGACTGCTCACCGCTTTCTTAAACATTAATTTCAGGGACCGGCCTGAGCATGCCAGCACACCCGCTTTTCCTATTCTTTCTGTTGTCTTCGCTGCGACTTCATATTTTCACTGAATTTCTAACTTACACGAGACACACACCACCGACATAACACCCAACATGTAAGCCACGAACATAACTATAATTACATTTCAAATTATTGGCGGCGATAGCAGACACCCAAACTCACACACATGCAACATGCGGACACATTAACACTACACACACCCGCGTAGAATTAATGAGCAATGTATCTTATAGGGATAATATATTTCATTTTCTTTTATTAATATATAAACCGTTGTTCCGTTGATTTGTAAAGCCTGTCCCAAATTCAAAAACACTAGCCAGGCTGAAGCGTTCGGTTGGTACAACACACATGTGTAATTAAACGGACCGTTACTTGATTGGCCCTTTTACATAGAGATTTTAAATGACTTATTTTTATTAGAGACTAAAACCCAAGTTTGGTTAGCATTATGGAATTTCAAGGGATTTATTTTTAACATAATAATAACGAATTTGAATTGAAGGCATTCCCAGTCAAACAGCTTCAAAGCCAAATAGTTGCTTGATGGTAAAGTACCAAAAAATATTAGTAGCGTATTAGAAATCTAAGTCAACATTCCTATGATTTACAATGATGAAAAAACAGGTCAAACAACCACCGCAGGGTCCCACAGGGATAAACTAAAATCGTTGTACAGAGTACAACGAAATCACGACAGGCCGGCGAAACTCTTGTTTGCCTGAGGATATGGAGCGACCCAAGGATGACAGCATTATACATCTATCTCACAAGTGCTTCTGGCTGTTTTTGGAACGAGGGTATGGCTTTAAGTTTACGAACCAGTAATAGTTTGACACCACTGGCAGCATCGATTACAAGGATAATTACTTTAACCGAATTGTTTGCAAGCAGTCCCTGCAGCTCCGTTTTAAGGTCTTGATAACTCTCCTTCTTTTTCGTTTCCTTGGTAGTGATGTCGTGGTCGGTTGGAGTCGAAATATCAAACACAAATGTAATTTGTTTCTCGAAGGCCTGGAGAACGATGTGAGGCCTCAAGTGCGCAATGGATAATGCTGTCCAAAAATCATAATTCCAGAAATGTTGGCACAACTCGTTTCGGAAAATGTACTCTATTTTCTTCGGAGCGTTTGGCAGGGCAGGGTCGAGGCCAGCTTCGTAATAACGACAAAGATCTTAGTAAAGCTGTCTTAGGGACGCATTATAGCTGGAGAAATACGTCGTTCCCGCGAGTAATGCGACAATGAAACCCGTTGTACCTGATGATCTGAGGAAAGAAAAATTTTACTCCTTCAAAAGGCACCGATTTTCTACATTTCTGCAAAATTTTCTGTGCAGTTTTTTGCAAGTAGCTGTTGGCGACATTTTCCAAACTCTGTTTTCTTTACTTCGGCTTTTAGAACTGAAGCATCATAATGATTAATACATTTTTGTCACTTCTGAAGCTAGAATTCAGTACAAGGGTATCGGCCACCTGCTCCGTTACTTTGTTAAGGAAGGCTCTGTTGCTAATCATCTTGCGTTTCCTGCCCATTTTTTGGAGAGGATTTCTGCCGACAGATATGAAGACCAAATCTGTCGAAGAAGATGCATGTATCTGCTTCGGAGCGACTCCTTCATTGATGTTACGTCCTGAATGCAGTTTGAGGCTCACTCAGGTATGTATTTTTCTCTCCAGTCTCAAGATGTCTAATTACACTTATAGCCACAAACTATGGCCCCTTGGTGACACCAATAATATTTCCTGTCTTTAGATGAATTTTTGGAATACTTGTCCAAACCAAAGTCCATACCAATCTCTCCTGCATGGTTCTTGACGATATTTAAAGCACTCTGAAGTTTTATTTTACGAGAAGCATAGATATTTAGGTCTTCCATATAAAATTCATGAGTGATCTTATGCTCACGATAATAAGTATCGCCACAGAAGTATCGAGAAGAATTTCGTAGTGCGATAGACGCAGAAGTGAGAGGAGAAAAATCAGAGGGCTCATGATATCGCCCTTAAATATGCTCTTCTGGAAGGGGACGTTGTTTGTAGTCAAAGGATTGTTTTCAAATGAGAGTAAATATAGTTTTCGACAGAGGTATCAATCTCTACTTCTGCGGTCGATCCAAGTCATGTACAGGACACGCTAAAGGGCTGCTGGGCCTTTGCAGACGCACATGTAATTAGCAGTTATTTTCCTGTAATTCTCTGAGTTGAACTTTCTGAGCTGCCTTTTTTTGCAGGATTACAGTACGTCATAACACCAGCCACTATAAAATAGGCGTTTTCGACTTTAAATATAAGGTTAATATGCGGGCCAGATTTTAGTGTGAAGAAGTGTCTTCTTTCAAATTTACTGTTTTTTGGATCTAGTATACCTCTTTCCAAAAAGGCTCAACCTCTTTGGGCTTGGGTGGCTTTTTAACAGAAACAGGGTGAACGCAGAAGGGGCGCGATGGGACATCAAGAGACTGCAGATTCTCTCTTATCCATCTCTCCTGCTTCTGTATTATCCTCCTCACGTCAGATAACGCCCGTATTTTGTCAACAATATGCTGATCGATTGTCAGCAGCTTTGACTTGTTTAGTGCGTAATTGAAGATCCTCGGTTTTGGGTAGTATTTCGAATCCTTTCCGTGAAAGGCCTACCAGATGTTATATAGTATATCGCACACTGAACACGGGACGCATTTTATCTTGTCAATCCAACCTTTTTGTTCAATTAATGCAAGCGTTTCTTGGTATTTTGATCCTTCGTCAGTTTTAGCCCTAGATTTGTAATAGCCTAAGCTCTTGTAGCACCTTAAACTAAACAATTAATGATCCAGAGATCGGACTCCTTCGAGATATCCTCACGAAGGAAGGCATCCATTTCCTCGTTTGTGGTGGGTTCAAGCAGCTGGGGGTTTCTGGCATGACAGAGTGTGCATACGCACCATGAAACCTCCATGAACAGGCACCTCGTGTAAGCAACATTTAGCATTTGGTATTGTTGTAGGACCACAGCTTAGGTGTTATTTATTCAGTACCATCTCTGAACAAATGTCCGCGATTAGTTATTGATCATTGTAACTATACAGTTAAAAACGATCGAACGCGCAGAGCACCCGACAATGGGTCGGCATACAGTGCCGATCACTCTAGAGTTCGGGCTGCTAAAAAGAATTTAGATGGCAGCACCACTGCGAACCAACGAAACGCCCACATTAAGTACTCACTGAGGTTTTATGGCGCGTGTGCATACTCTGTAGTGCCAGAAACGCCCGGAGTTTCAGCAAGTTTTGCATCAATAATCACCTAACTCTTGAAAACTGGAAATGAGCTCGGAGTTCTTCCCTAACTACTACTTGAACTATATACAGACGAAGATGAGGAAGCCACAATGGCAAGAATGCAACTCACTGGTGGTGTTATTCGTGGAATATATCATCATAATCACAATCGAGCTAACTTCTGCAAAAGAATAGCTCGATTTTCTTATAAGTAAAAAATTAATGCTGCCTGGTATAAACGATAGCAATGCTGGTATGCTTGTAATATGCCGATATCACAATAACTCACATGCTTGGGATCCAAGTTTTTTTCACCATGTATTTTAAAACAAGCGTAATTTTATTCACAATGCATAGGACAGGCCTGGTTATCTACGTAATTTAGATCCTAATATTGTTTACAATGAACTGCACGATCATACTCAGCCACGTAATGTGAATCCTAATATTTTCCTCAGTTTACCGCATAGCCCTGGCAATTCCCTTCAAGCCAAAAAAGTTAGTAAGAAGAAAAGTCAAGAAAAGTGCACAATTTAAATACATTATCGATTGTAATGTTCATTTTGCAGAAACCTCTTCTGTAAAGTTATCAAAAAATTTTGCTGTTTGGGCCAGGGTATGCATTTTTAATATTTAGATCCAAATTTGTTTGGGGAGAATGTGACCAAATGCCAAAAAGCTCAGTGTGCCAATCTCCGTCTGAGGGAACTAAAAAGATTACGGCCAACACTGCATAGATTACTGATAGATTATTATAAATTGCCGTTATGAAATTATTTGTCTTTCTTTACATCAAGACCAGTGAAGGAGAGTGCACCGAGATTGCGGAATTGGAAACGAATATTTATGTATAATTGCTTCATATTTTTGGATAATTTGATTACTATTTTAATTTGGAAGTTTCTACGAGTACTGAAAAAAATCTAACTATGCGTACTGAGATTTCGGTACACATAGTCCCTTTTCCAACCTTTCCAACCCTTTTCAATATTATCGGACATTCTTTTTTTAGTTTGATGATTTAAATCATAGCATTCAAAAAATATATCTATATTCTACTCTGAATATCACCGGAATAGCACACAACCTTTCAAAAACGACCTCGTTATTTTAGTGCCAAATTTAGCTGCCAGATGGCGTATCGCTGTATTTCAGATCCCAATTGCAGATTTCTTAGTTTTGTCTTCTGAAATTGTGTAATAATCAGAGGTATTGCATTCAACTTGAAAAACTTTCTATTTTCTTATCACTGACTGATCATTCACCAAAGTATGAATATATATATACAATACGAGTATAATACATCTGAAGATTTCAAAGATTTTCTAAAACTTGATTAGGGCTCATAGTCGATTCAAAAATTTGGGCAACGCATTTTACGTCAACTGCTACAAGTTTCTCCTTATTTTATCAATAATGTAAAAATATTATTCACACAAAGAGAAAAATATTTCGAGAAATTTCACCAAACTCAGTTGGGTAAATTTGGGACATTTAAGCACTTTGATGAAATTACTTCTGCGAATCAAACAAAAACTCGTTTATACAATCAAAGCATACACTTGCATGCACGTTAATCAGTCACATCAAATCAGAATACAATTTAGTCATAAATACACTCACGCCACTTACAACTATTCATACGCATATAATGCACACATGCATATGTATAAGACGCTATCGACACAACTAGCGGGCGCACGCTTCACGCTGAAAGGTGACTTTGTGAACTCTCTTATATACTAACTAGAGGAATTGATTCAACACTTGTGGGAAAGGGAGGTCAGGGGCGAATGCATAATTTTGTAAGTGTCCCAAAATTATTATCACAAACTACGAGTGCCGTCACTAAAACTTACTTATTTAATTTACATTTAAGAAATATTTAAATTATAATAATGAGGGCAGTAATCAATAATAACAATAAAATATATTGTCGATGATAATAATACAGTATAATAACCCAGTAAAAAAACTAATTGGTACGAATTAAGAAGAATTAGCTAGCAGTCGCCGTGAATCTTGCTTTGCGATAATATCGAATTGGAGCTGGTTGTAAATTCGTTTAATTTGGTGAAAAGTAATATCGTCTTCATAAATCCTATTCTCCCAAATTCAGCAACAAATCTTTAGGGGGCCTAATTAATTTGAATGCGTCAAATCAAATAATTGTCATTATCTGTCAATTCATTTTAATTGTCGAGATTTAAAGTCAGATCCAATTTGCCTGAATTCGCCAACGAGCATTCAGTTGAAGAACAGCCTATTATATCGAATTCTTAAGTTATGACCAACGCAGCGGATATATAGGTACTATTGTAAATATATTTTAATAAGTCTCGTAGCTCATTGGTTAGCCTTTGTACACATACACTTGGGTTCGAGTCTTGGGGCATGAATTTTTTACTATTTTTTTTAATGTCCTCGACTACGAATGAAGGCCAATTGACAAGCATTCAATTGGAGCTTTCTGAATTCCCTCAAACAAATCAGAAAGCAGAATGCTGGCGAATTTAAACATGTTGATTCACCCCGATCCTCCCGAATCTCTTTCTGTTTTCATTAACATTTGTGAATTTGTATTTCTTATACACGCTATTTTAGCTTCTTCATTTATACCTTAGTAGGCACGAGAGCTTTCGATAATCACTTAGTATTAATTAATAGGCATTAATAAAATACCGAATTTGATATATATTCTGAGGTCGACCATATTTATAAACTTATTCATTTATTTTATTTAGTTTATAGATTAAATTAAAAGATTAAACAAGTATACTACCGATAATTGTTTGCATAAATTTGTAATAACTTTGGAATATCCTGTTCCGCAGAGGGTCATTTAGCCCTATGAGCTTTTCTTGAATAATTACAAATACAAATAAATAATTATCATTAATACAGTCATAGAATTTTTCAGATTTTTATTAATCTTCAGATTTACACTAGACGTTTGTTCTTACATATTAAAATTATTTGACTTCAAAATTAAACTTAGAATGTTGAACAACTTGACGTTATATTAGTATTTTTCGTCGGACATTAGCATCTTTTAAAACGAAATACAACAATTTGATTGTCTACATATTGTATAAAAATATTATATATTAATTTTGAATTTCTTTCAGAATTTTGACTTTCATTTTTGGCTTTAGGGTCAGATAGATAGAAAATAGTTGAATTTTTTCAAACGTTTCAGCATGCAGTAGTGGAGCTACTCTTTGGTTAATACTGCAGTTTAACAATGATATAAAATGTTGTTCTAGTGAACACCATGATATATAAATGTCTGTAAAAGTAACATATTTCTAAAATTGAACTTAGTAAAACTACAATACTGTTTAAAACATTTGCTTTCAATAATTATTTATATATTCTTTCAATATCTTTGCGATGTAGATTTGACGAAAACCTTTATTAAATTGTAAGATAAAACAATATTTTTTTAAATATCCAAAAAATTGTCGCTAAGGAATTCTTAAAATAATATGATATAGCTACGTACATTTGTTGAAAACATGTTTATTCAATTTTTCCATGAAAACTTTCTGTTAAAAATTTGCCTTTCAATTTAATTTTCTGTTATCATTATAAAATTTTGCAAAATCACACAACAGTAAGAATTTTAGTGAAACGATTTTTTCGAGATAATAAACTATTAATTTCAATATCTGTCATCCATGCACTAACTTTATTGAAGATGAGGAATATTATTTACAACCTTGCCGTAGCGTAGGTAAACTTACAACTAACGCATCCGTTAGGGCTGTAGGGTAGGCCCTGTTCCAACACGACTATCATTGGAGGGGACCGAAGGGGCCCTTCCTATTCTAACATAGAAAAGTATCGATTCTTAGAAACCCGTGGAAAATCGCATTCCTTATACGAAACCTATTGATGCGAGGGCTATTACACCTTCAACACTAGAATGTTCTTACTACTGGAAGAACCTAACCTTTACGCCTCAACTTAATGATGCGATTTTCTACTAATGGTTCCGTTGATGTTACATTGGAATTATTTGCTAAGACAGGAGGTACGGATAGTAAAAACGTAAATATTTGTGGCGGTGTTACATTGTTAGTTACGTTGATCGTAGGGCAACAGATTTTTACACATAGATCAGGCATACATTTTCTTAATAGTTTTAATGTACCGCATTTATATAGAGTAAACAAACAAATCGCTATAACTACTAGGTAGCTTAAATAGAAGAACGTATCACGCGCTTTTTCGGTCCATGATCGAGTACATCTGTCGGCCTTGATTCTGTTCAGCGAAAACTCTATTTCATCTAGTGTTTTACTAGAATCCGTAAGGGTTTTCAGACTAATATGTTTCTGAAGTGGCAATAGATGATCTTGTAAAAGATCAAGCTCAATTGAAGAAAATGGCATAGTTATATTTTTCCTGTAGCTAATATGTTTGGCAAATTTTGAAGTTTTCTTATAACTTGATTATACGAGGGTAGTTCAATAAGTCCTTAGAATGAAGTATAAAAACAATTTTTTTTGGGTAATTTTTTTTTTTATTTTTCAACATAATCTCCTTGGAGCTCTATACACTTGTTCAATCGCTTTTCAAGTTTCTTTAATCCTTCAGAAAAGTGCGTTTTCGGAAGTTCCTCAAAATAAGCACTTACAGAGGCAATGACGTCTTCGTTGTCTGGAAATCTCTGTCCACCGAGCCATTTTTTCAAGTTTGGAAATAAGAAAAAGTCACTGGGGGCTAAATCTGGTGAATAATATGGGTGTTTGACCAATTCGAATTTTAGTTCTTCAATTTTAGCCATTGAAACGAAGCATGTGTGAACTCGGGCGTTGTCGTGATGAAAGAGAATTTTTTTTCTCGCCAAATGTGGTCGTTTTTTTTTTAATTTCTTCTTTCAGCTGCTCTAATAATGATGCATAATATTCACCAGTGATTGTTTTACCCTTTTCCAAGTAGTCAATAAGTATAATTCCACGTGCATTCCAAAAAACTGTAGCCATAACCTTACCAATGAGAATGAAAGAAAGAGAGCTGTCGAGACCTTATAAGGGAGTTGCAACGATTGTACCCGGAATATTCTGTTAAACTAATCGGCGTTATCATCGGCGCTCCTGAAGATGCCAAGCTTTCACTTGCTAATGGCCTAAAAAGCATCCCTTGCGTGTCAAGAATACGCTTAAACACTTGCGGGAAAAATTCAAAAGGCGGTAGTCCTTGGGTCGCTCCGTGTTCTTAGGGTGCACGAGGCTTTTGCTGGATCGTCGTATTGTTTCCCTTACAAACTGTAACCACCTATCTCACGGTTGTGAGACGTGGTTGTGGCTGAAATTTTACCGCGATTTCGCTGGGAGCGGATGCAATTTTCCAGATTAGCACCCGCTCCCGGCGAAATCCTGCGGTTGTCCTT
>NC_046657.1:109412195-109431826 GCF_010883055.1 Belonocnema kinseyi | reverse complement strand
GAGGGTCTCTGTACCAAGGGTTTCTGCTGAATATGGTTACAAAAATAAATAGACAGTCGCGGACAATTGTGCAGGGGTGGTCCCGAAGAAATTAACCTCCAAGCGGAGGTGTGAAAGCTTTGCCGAAAGCTGAATGGCACCTGGGTGAAGTGTCTAGAACGGTGACTCTAGGATATCGGGAGACCTCTCGGAGTACGCAGCCTTATCCTTGCATGCAGGGCTCTACAAGGATAGACGAACCCCTTTCCCCAGCTTCTCGTGGGAACAACAATGACAACGGCAAACATAGTTGTAGTAAGTGCGGTTCAAAACAACAGAACGCGCAGGGCTCCCGACAATGTGTCGGCCAACAATGCCGACCACTCTAGAGCTGGGGGAGCCAATGAAAATGGATTCAATGCAATGAATCGGCGGAATCTCGGGACCTTTAGGTGGACGCAGCGACTAAATCACGACTTGCTAGAGTGCTACGATGCGAGTGTGGCCCCTGAACGGGGTTACATGGCACGCCTGCATGCTCTGTGGTACGAGAAACACCTTGAGCTATCGCACTTTTCGCAAAAACCTCTTCGGAACCATGCCAAACTACACCGAAAATGGGGATATGTAAGCGGAACGCCTACTCTACTACAGCTAGAACAAGCCGGAAACAGAAAAAGAGAGGCGACACTGAGACCAACCGCGTGCAGGCGTCCCATAGAGGAAGAGCGATTCTTTATGACCCGGAGAAACATCAACACCAAGGTTTCTCTCAAGCCTATAGATCTGGCTAAAATAGATGACGAGCTTCGTGGACATTTTTCCGAGGAATCCGACCACTAGGCTATCAACTATTGTGTGTAATGCAGCGAGAGCTTTGACCGATGCGGACCGTAAAACAAAACCAACGCTTAATCATAAGACCAAAAGACGAATACATCAACTTGCCATAAAGATAGGCTGGGGAAGACAGTACGCGTCCGGCATTCAGTGTGTGATTGACTACATCACATCTGGCAGGAATTTTACCGCCAAAGTTCGAAAGTTTGCACGCGAACTCCGGACCCGTTATCACTCACTTAACAAGTCAAAGCTGCGGACCATCAGGCAGCATATTGCTAAGAGAATACGGATACTATCTGACGCTAAAACGTCAGTTACGGTCGACCACCCGCCCAAACCAGAGGAGGTCGAAGTATTTTGCAGAAAAGTCTACGAAGTGCAGCATAGACTGACGAAGACTGAGAAAATATAAATAGCTTCAAGGAGCTATGTGATGCCCTCATAACACCTGATCAATAATGCCCACCCATCACTACCGAGGAGGTGAAGAAAGTATTAAGAGGAATGAAGAACTATTCCGCACCGGGTCCAGATTGTATCAAAACCTTCTGGTGAAAGATGTTTCTTTCAACCCATCAGCATTTGGCCCGTATTTCCACCTCATATTTAAAGTCGGAAGAGCCGATCCGGAGTGCTTGGTGGAAGGGCGCACAACACTTCTACCGAAAATAGGCCACTTAGCTGACCCGAAGAATTACAGGCCAATCACTTATCTGAACTCTAGCACTTCGCCATTCCGACGGGTACTTGTGCGACAAACCTGCACGTCGAAAGTACAAGGTCTCTCATGTATTTTACATGGACGATTTTAAGATCGATGCTAGAAACAAAGAGCAACTACATCTAGTTCTAGGGATTGCCAAAGGTAATTGGAATGGAATTTGGGTGAGACAAATGCGCCAAGGTGTATTTGAAGCAAAGAAAACTTAAGGGCATCCCTGAAGATCCTGAGCTCGTTGATAGAAGCGCTATACGACACCTTTGCGCTGGAGAGACTTATACATATCTGGGCGTGCCACAAAGCCGCATTCAGGATGTGACATCTATCAAGGATACTCTGCGAAGCAGATACAAATGTCTCATCCGGCAAATTTGGTTTTCCGAACTGTCGGCGAGGAACAAAGTATCTGCAACGAACATGCTTGCCGTCCCGGTACTACTCTATTCATTTGTAGTAGTTCCATGGACGAAGAACGAGCTCATATCCCTTGATATCGGGACAAGAAATATTATGCACATGAAGTATTGAAGTAAGTATTGACTAGTCAAGTCAGCCGGAACTTTACACCCCCTCCTAAACCGCAGACTGGTTGACCCAGCGAACCAAAGAAGACACTTTTTGTATACTTTTGGTCGCTAGATCCAAATTTATAGTTAGAATTGCAAAATTAATTAGCCTTTTTTATAACATGTTTTTCATTATAAATTTTTTTAAACTCTGTTTTTGAGGTTGCAAAAAAAAGCATGATAGCGGAATTCCAACTACGGATTCAAATTCAGCGACTCGAAATCCATAGGAATTAACTATTGTAGTCCAATATTATACAATATTATAGATACTATGGCAACGCTCATATATGAAGTTACACTTTATTTCCACCCCCCCCCCTCCCCTTCCCCGTACTCGTTGTCACGCTCAGTCACGAATTAACGATACGCCCACGTATAATATTACGTCACGTTCTTTCGACCCACCTCCGCCTTTCACATTTTTATAAATAATTTTAAAATACTTTTCGGAATCTTCTCAAATATGGGGATCAAATGTTACATGAACATAATCAAAAATATGAACCTGATTAAAACTATTTTATTTTTCTCAAAGAATATATCAAAGAGCTGGGATATATATGGACTTGATACTTTTCAGGTTGTCAATTAAAAACAATAAAACCCTCCGTGATATCACGCGCAGAATGACTCACGTGATATTTTCAGTTACTAATCAAGTAGTGAATTTTCTATATATATATCAGATGGTCGAAAATTCATTAATTCAAACTGTTCAAACTTCATTGGTAATTTAAAATCCTAATCAGACATGCTAGGAAATTTGGGATATTACATTTAAATTACAATACCAAATATGTCTTTGGCGTCATTACTAATTTTATTTGACAACATGTGGAGCAGAATACGTCAAGTCTTACCATCTAAATTTTTTTGTATTGGTTTGGAACTTGGCTAAATTAGAGTCTTAGCGGACCTATATTAATACACCAAACCATATGTCCATTTATTAACTGTTTGTCAATATTCAGTGTCCTGACATCTCTTTACTTTTTTAGATGATGTAAATATTTTCATGGACAAATTAAGATCTTCAAGCTTAAGGGGACGACATTTAATTTACGCAGCACGCGGGAACGAATTTAAATTTTTAAACAAAGGATTCATAATGACAACTATTGTTATGAAAGTCTCAAAGTAAATGAAAAAGAGCTTTCCAAAATACTATTATAAAAGTCCATTCGGATAATTTTAAAAGAAGTTACACTAACGTGAAAGCAACAAAGCACCTAAAAAGTTAAAACTTCAGTTCCCCATACATTGACAACCGGTTGAGAAATGGTCTATATGTCTCCACTCGACATTAGTTTACTTTTAACCTAGTTAAAACGCGAAAGTATTAGAAGCATTTGTCAAAACTAGTTTTAACTAAAGCCGGATTGTGCTTTTAAAAGAACTAGATCAAACCACTTTTCCATCTCGCCTTTCAGAAAAATACGTGCTAGCAACTATTCACAGAAGAATCAATGGTCACATCTCATATCACATTTCGAGGCCACCCTTTTAAAAAAACACGTGCTAGTGACTAGTCACTGAAAAGTGATTGGTCACATCTCGGACCAATATTCCAGCTTGCCCTTTGTAAGATAAGTGCTAGCAACTGTTCATAAAGAAGTGATTGATCACAGGCTAAACCCCTTTTGCTAGTCGCCCTTTAAAAAAATACGTGCTAGCGACTGGTCAAAGAGGAGTGATTGCTGACAGCTTGAACCTCTTTTGCAGTACGTCCTTAAAAACAATTAGTGCCAGCGACTGGTCACATAAGAGTGATTGATAATAGTTAAAACCAGTTGGGCAGTTGGCACGACTTTGCCAGCTCGTTCTTTAAAAATAATACGTGTTAGCGACTGGTCACAAAAGAGTAATTGTGCACACCTCGAACCACTTGTCTAACTTGCACTTTAAAAAAATATGCGTACCTGCGTCTGGTCACTGAAGAGTGATTGATCACAGCGTAAACCACTTTTTCACCTAGCTTTTCAAAAAAATGCGTGCAAGCGACTGTTCACAGAAGAGTGTTCGGTGACAGCTCGCACCTCTTTTCCAGCAATCCCTAAAAAGCAGGTGTTATTGATAGATTATAGAAGAGTGATTGATCGCCTCTCGTACCACTTTTCCAGCTCGCCCTTTAAAAAAATACGTGCTGGCGACTGGTCACTGGAGAGTGATTAAGGACAGTTCGAAAAACTTTTCCAGGTCACCCCTAAAAAAATACGCACATGCAACTATACACAGAAAAGAGATTTCTGACAGCTTCAACCACTTTTACAGCTCGCCCTAAAGAAAAAAAGGAACACAGACTGTTCATAAAATAGTAATTGATTACATCTCGAAAAAGTTTTGTAGCGTGCCCTTCAAAAAAATACGTGCTGGCGAGTCTTGACAGAAGAGTGATTTCTGACATCTCATACCAATTTTCCAGCTCACCCTTTAAAAAAAGTTCGTGCTAGGAACTGGTTAGAGAAGATTAATTAATCACAGCTCGAACCACTTCTCCAGTTCGGCCTTAAAAAACAACACGTGCTAGCGAGTGTGGTGTAGAAGAGTACTTATTGACAGCTCGAACCACTTTTTCAACTCGCCCTGAAAAAAAACACCTGCTACCTATTGGTCGCAGAAGAGTGATTTATCAAATCTCGAAACACTTTTTCAGCTCGACTATTTAGAAAAACATGCGTGCTAGTAACTGGTTAGTTTTTGTTATTTTTTTCTTACCAAGGGAATGAGGCTCTCAACTAGGGGCTTACAAAAGAGTAGTGTAATTTTTATCAATCACAAATTTTTTCCTCCGTTTTAGTTGAACGGTGCTGAGATTCTGCAAATTTAATGAACTAGCAGTGTCTTTTAAAGATTGGTCATTCTTGCGATGTCAATAAGGATAGTAACTAGAGGCTTGGACAGTTGTCTGTCGTATTTATTTACAGTTAAAATTTTGCAGCTGTTTTATTTAAAGGCGGGGTTCGTTAAATATAGTATGTAATTCAGTTCCTAGGGATTAAATTACTTTGTCGCTGATGGCAGTGCTTAAAGGTATAATCGGGCAAGAGACTTGCAGATAGTGAACCGGGGGCATTGCGTCGTGAGGTGTGTCCGCTTGAGGGAACTGACGTCCTCTAGCCTGAAAAACTTAAATAATATGTGATCCTTCTAGAGGGTAATAGCATAGCCCTATGGCACATCAAGGGTCCAAATTCTCATGCTCCAAAGCCATTGTGTATTTGCCGTGTTAAGACCTGAGTGGCTCCTATAGTCAATGCTGTCACGATGGGGTCACAAAAGAGATGTCTTAACAGAGACTTTAGCTTTCAGGTCGAATCTCCTAGTTCAAAGATCCTCTCTTTGCAAGCATGGCTCTGCAGGGAGCATTATCTATTTCCCTAGATACTCAAGGGACCAGCATGGTCTAGAACAATAAAACATAAAAAATACGAAAGCACCAACCCGAGCTCCTCTTTTAACCTGACAAGTTGCCGCCATTGAATAAAAAATGACTGGCCTCTTTGTAAAGAGAATAACCTGTAGCTATATCTGAAAATTGAATACACGCACGTCGCAGCTCTCGAACAGTAGAGAAGGCTCCTCACAACGGGTTTTAAAAGTCCCAATATCATCTAGAGCAATTCCTTCAGCCCAGCCCACGGAAAGAAAGGAGAAAGGACTCTATAAGACGTCCAAACATAATTTATTAATGACTGATATGGGAATCTCCATGATGCAGATGCATTTGAATCACAGTAACGGCGCTACAGGCAGCTGTTGTGGCCAAGCCAAGCATATGTCAGTGGTGCGGACTGGCATTGTCCTAATCCAATAACTTTGGTTATACAGAGAAAATCTTAGTGGCTTACGAGAGTTTGGCTGCATATTTAAAGGACCATAGAAAAAATCACCAAGAGCATGCATAGCCACTAAGGGTATAGATGTGATTTTGGTTTATAAGTTCTGCTCCAGGGTCTCTAAAGTGAGAGTTAGAGGTAAAAGCAGAGTGAAAAAAGAGGTGTATATCACCTCTCCTGGTTTCCCAGGCGACGCTAAGGGATCCCCATCTTCTAAAGAGGTTGAGCCTCTAATTCAGCACTGCAAGGAGATTAGGAATCCTCGGCAGTCGGCCTATAACTCAAACCCCATTACAATGTGTGTGGGGAAGAACGAACCCAAATAAAGAGGGAGAGATTTAGCCGTATAAGTAGCAGCTTCTGAACTTGAGAGACTTAATCGTCATGATACTCCCACATTCTAGATCAATAACAATAGAGATGTTCTCGATTTGACTCTATACTCGGAAAAATTTCGAAACAATATAGTAGGCTGGAGAAATTTTGATGAGGACTCTAGACCCCAAATATATTTCGTTTCGGTTAGACCTAGAACAACCCGTGGTTTTAGAGATCCGAAACCCCAGGAAATTTTGATAATCACACAAAGAGGCACTAAAATGTAGGCTCGTGGAATTAACCACAAACTATGGTACCATTTATAAGTTAAATTCTACCGCAACTTTTCTGTGAAGGACTCTGATTACACCATATGACAACAATTGCCCCACAAGTACACAGTGCATTCAAAAAGTTTCTAACTTTTTTGTAAACATGATTAAGGTGATACATTATACTTTCTGCATGGAATACTTACTCTGGTTCATTCTGAGTCTAACGCACTTTGGTTTATCGCAATGACTTCAGTCGCTTGTATGGAATGTATGTTTGAAATCGTCTTTAAATTAGAACTATCATCAAACCAATAAATAAAATCTGTTGCCGCTAAAACATGCTGCACTTGCTTCTCTTGTTACAGAGAATGGGGTACGAACATCACACACACTCTTCTTTGACCGAAAACGTCATGCACTATCGTGTGAACGCTACCTACACTAATTGGAAGTTTCTGTGGTAAAATTTCAATATTCGGTTTACGATTGCTTGCAAGGAGTGCACGCACATATTATACGTTCCAGTCCGTGATGCTTGAGTTGGGACACTCTTCTCTCGGATCGTCCGGATGCGATTCCTGGTGACGCGTAAAATGCGCATACGACTTAAAAACTTTGCTTCGCACTAGGCAGCCACTTCAATAAGAATTTTTTAACATATTATACGTCTTAGAAGCGATTTTCCTAATTTGAAACAAAACTGAAATAAAAATCGATGATCCATTACTCAAATTGTAGCAAACTAAAAAAATCTTTATAATTTCAAACGTACACTACACGCAAGCGACTAAAGTGATTGCGATGAACCAAAGTGCATTATACTCAGAATGAACCAGAGTAAATATTCTATGCAAAGACTAACCTGTATTTCCTTAAGCATGCTTAGAACAAAATTAGTCCCGGATTTTTTTGAATAAACAGTGTATACTTAAATCTAGGAAAGTAGAAGAATGTAAGAACACCTACCTGGAGAAACTCCGTATAAATACCAGAGGGTTGTACAACAGGGCTAACAGACGTTAATTTTTTTCAGACTAGGGCATCTCCAATATGACTGAATACACTAAATCACATGAAGATAGTCGACTTTCCAGGTTTTCAGCGAAATGCTACTGACTAAGAAGAGGAAGGCTCGTGCCAAAAGAGGGAGAAGGCTGACTGTAATTTCGGTACCAATATCGTTAAAATCTAAAAGGTGGAATGAGCCGTTGTATCCTCCTATTCCTTTGAATCACTAAAGCAGATGGCGTCTATCCAATACTATTATGAAATGGCATCTATTTCGTCGTCCCTACACAGGCGAAATTATTTAAGACAAGAATTGCCCTAAAAGACGTTCTATTATAATGGAAATATGACAGAGTGGCCTTCATCCTCAAACATATGAAGGAGGTCAATACTGCTTCTGAGGATTTCCAACTGAACAGTTTAACATCCTTTATTCTAAAGAAGCTAAAAAAAATGGTTGAGAGGTATGTTAGGGAAGAGATGCTTTTCACCTCCACAATGTAGAGTGTGCAGCACGTCTTTTAGACATGCATGTCTATAAAAACTGCACCCATGCTGCCGTGGTAGCTGAGATGGGTTATATTAAATCTTCCGTCCGAAACGGGAAAGCGGTAAATACATTCGGGATTTATCACCTCATTTGAAGTTGTTTTCCATTTAAATATGTGGCAAAATCTAAAATTTAGTTAGCCCTTTCTTCTTTTCACGACAAACATCTACTCAATGGGGGGGGCGTTAGATTGTCGTTAATTCTTACGGGGATTAACTTATCAACTAGATTATTCTGAAAGTCCTTGGTGGAATTGTTGAATATTACAGTAGGGGTGAAGATATATACTAGATTCTTGAAAACGTACCTTGTATGATTATTTCCAATTACGTTTTAGGCGGTTTGGGTTAAAGATAGATAAAATGGAATATTTTAAATGTCTTAGGGCTATTTGGGGGAAAATACACTCTTTGTATAGGAATTATATCAAATAGAGTCTTGTGAAAGTGTATGGTGTGGTGTTTTCTTACATCGTATTTTTATTTGACTGTTTTAGTTCAGATTAGTTGAAATATGTTTCAGTTAATGCACCAGGTGTGGTTTTTTTGGGGTTATTTATTATTACTGCGAAGTTAGGGATATATTTTGGGATCTTGCAAAGGTGACTAGTCGATTATTATTCTTTATTGAAATATTTTTTAACTCATTTCGTGTCTCCTGTGATACTTCTTCTTTAAGGTTTTCAAATGAGGTAGTTTTTAATGTTAATGTCCCATTGATAAGCTGTCTACTATTTTGTCGAATATCTATTTTCTAGGCACAACTTCTGTCACAGCAAAATGATTTCCGATTTGCAGTAACGCACATTCACAAATCATTTTTTTGTATTCTACTAAACCAGCTTTAATCATGTTTTCTTTTTAATCAAATATATTCAGGGGATAGTAAGTACGCTCTTTCTCATACCTATAGCAGACTCATATTTCTATAATTGAATTGTACATTTTTTCATTACAAAGTATCAATTTGCTAATCAAAGTTCGACTAAAATGCTAAAAATATATACCATGGCTCCAAGAACAAGTTCCGTTTGTTTTTGAAAAGCTAGCAGTGCAAACACTATTGTATTTTATTCTCATAAGCTACTTGACTAGAACTATTGATGTTGGCGATCAGGGTTGTGCAGTGAATTGGGAACAAAGTTGAGATCCCAATCATGTGTGTGACCAGAATTATGCGGTGCATTGTAATTAATGTTAGGATTCATATACTGTGGGTGGTTAGCGTTGTGCGGTGCATTGTGAAAACCATTAGGATTCCAATCACGTGTATTCTGCCGATTTCCGCGTACTACGACCACACCAGGATTTTCATCATTTATACCAGGCAATTTTAATGCCTTGCCAATAGAAAAATCTATCTGTTCTTTTCCAGTCATCAGCTCAACTCTTTTGGTAACCATGTGTACTTTAACGCGCTTGCGATTAGAACTAAATACTCCCTGCACAACACCAGCAGGGATTTGCACTCTTGCAATTGCGTAATCACCTAGTGCTAATGTTGGAACTTTTCTCGTGAACATTTTATGATAGGCACCATTGAGTGATTTCGTTAGAAGACCTACATTTCCAGGAAACTCAAATACTGTAAGTCTCGTTACCAGCGAAACATTGGGATGTTTATCAAGAGGATGGTATGCCTGTATGGTAGGAGGATCATCAGTTGATCTGGTGAGATCATGTTTGGCCTTTGAAGATAATCCTTCTAGAACTGTAACATGATAAAATGAAAATCGATGGGTTTTCGTTTGTGATACTTATGGACATATATAAGGTGTAAGTGCATGTATCATCGCCAACTAATTGTAACAATCTATATAAGGAGTTCAATATTTATCACACATAGTACACTTCCCAAATAACCTGACCTTTTCTTAGGACCTGGCCCAAGTAACTGAAAGAAAAAATCAGGTCTGCCCTAGGTTTAGACCTATGCTTAGAACTAGGTTAAAAAATAAACATAGGTTCGTGTCCGAATACATTTTTGTACCTTTTTTAACTATATTCATTTTCGGTAAGCGAACATCTCAAGTAAGGGTTTTACAAGCTCAGGCTTGAATTTGAAAAACTGTCATTGTACTGATTTTTTTTATCATTAAGCTACTGATATCTGAAAAGTAAAAATGTAACTTAACTAATTATACATGTTATCTGAATTATACATGCTCAGAGCTTCAATGCGAGCCATCCCTAAAAAATCGTTCTTCTTCTTTTCCCAGAAATAATGGTTTACTTAAAATTTATAATTTAAATATTAAGCAGATTGTTTCTAAGCTTCTCAGTATTTTTCTATTGTAGCCAATGGTGCAACTAAACCTAAAAATAGACAAATTTCGGGTTCTTAAAACTCTTTTCTTGTAGACCACTTGAACGGAGTAGCAATTCTGAAAAACTAAACTGTACATGGTTGTAGGTTTTGACAATTTGAATAATTTAATTCGCTTCTATGATCTTTTGTTTATTTATATTCTAAAAAAGTTTATTTGTGTCCTCGTGTAGATTTTTTCTGTATGAAATTAGACGATATAGGGCCTAATAAAATATATTTATTAAATTATTTGTGCAGGGTTTCCTTATGCAAAGTTTAATTGAATTAATAAACTTTAAATTATTATTTTCTTTGGCCTTTTACTTTGTAGGATTTGACTATGCTAAGTTTATATATATAAATAATTTTCTTAAATAAATATGATTGTGTATGAAGCAGAATGGAATAGAGACGTCGAAGCAGACAACATTTAGTTTATTAATATTAACAGAGTTACAAATTTCTGAAATCTATAGCAGCCCAAAGTAAACTGAAAATTATAACCCCTTCAGAAAATCCCACTTTTCGTACATAAATCAATTAGTGGAAATATTGACTAATTCTTAAGTGATTTCCGTTATCAATCAAATATTTAACTTTTTTGGTCGATTGTTTTCGGTATAAAGTAGTAGAGGTAAAGTGAATGACTTGACGTGTATGGGTCAGTTGTGTAGTTGAATTTTATTGAATTTCGTGGAATTTCTATGGTATTTTTTTTAACGTGAATAAAGTGTAATATCGTTATTTTAAATAAAACTGAAAATTGCCAAAAAGTGATAAAAAAGTGTATTGTGTAATTTATGAATGCCAATTTATATATGGTTATATTATAATATTTACCAATAAAATCAGGAAGAACTACCAAAGTTAAGAGCAAAATATAAACGATCTTCCTTTTATTTCAGTAGGGAAAAAATATGTTGTGAACAGTTTCATGCACACGTTCAATGTGTTAGACGGTCTAAAACGTAATTTATTACTTCAAGCTGAAAATTAAGTATCTATGAAGATCTTTCATAAAGACTAATTTACATACAAGTTACTTTGGAAAATTAAATCAGACCAGACTCGGCAATTTGAGAGAATAAATCATAAGTACATTACTAAAGGTATCTTTAATGTAATTACTGATAATTCTGATAATTTATATCTAAATTTATGCAAATATTTAAGAATTTCATTCCAGGACATGTGTTAAGGGTACATACATACATTACCGACCTTTTTTTATTAATAATTTTTATGATTATAACAAAAATTTCAAACATTTTAAGAAGAATGTCAGGAGGGCAGGCACGTACATACATTAATTGCCCTGAGAAATTGAAACACCTTAATCTTTAGAGTTTCTGAACCCTAGACAGAAACCTCTATAGTTTTGGCTGGGTGTCCGTCTGTCCATCCGCCCACATCCCATATCTTATCCGATGTTACTCCGTACCCAACCCGACTTTACCCCATAACCAAGATAACTTTACTCCGTACTCTAGTCAACGTTACCCGATGCTCTAGGGTGGAGGAAAAATAAGGGAGTGGCTTAATAGCGCCCACTTCGACTAATTTTTAATGTTAATAATAAAACAATTCGCTTCTGATTCTAATCTTTTCTAATTATAATAGAAAATAAAACAACTAGTTAACCCCTCCACTGTTTAGACCGAAAATCACAAAGTCGACGAACAATGTGTTAAAACTTCTACTAGGCGCATTTCATTGAAAATTGGTACTAAGGGGTTACTTGGCTCACTGAATGTGAATTCAAGGTCAAAATTCGAAATTTCAAAGTGGCCGACCCAATATGACAAACTTTTTTTAACAATCCAATGATTTGGCGGATCTGAATGAAAATTGGTATTTGGGGGTTATTTGGGTCGCTGAATATAAATTCAAGGTCACAATTCTGATTTTCGAAGTTGATGATTCAATATGACGACCGAAAATATTTAAAAATCCGATGATTTTGGATTTGGATAAAAAATGGTCCGAGCGAATGAATTTGCGGATTTGGATGAAAGTTGGTGCAAGGAAGTTACTTGTGTCACTGAATACGAATTAAAGGTCAAAATACGAAATTTAAAAATGGCTGACACAATATGGTGATCACAATTTTTAGAAAGTCCAATAATTTGACGAATTTGAATGAAAATTTGCATTGGGGGAGTATTTGGGTGCCTGCGTATGAATTCAACGTCAGAAATTGGATTTTTGAAACTGCTGATCCAATATGGCAAACGAAAATGTTAAAAGATCCAATGAGTTCGGATTTGAATAAAAATTGGTATAAGAGGCTTACTTGGGGTGCTGAATATGAATTGAAGGTATACATTCAAAATTTAAAATTGGCTGATCCAATATGGCGATCACAATTTTCGAAAAATCCAATGAATAGACGGATTTAAATGAAAATTGGTATTTAAGAGTTATTTGCGTCACTTCATAGGAACTCAAGGTCAATAGCCCAATTTTCGAAATTTCTTATCCAATCTAGTGACCACAAATTTTGAAAAATCCAATGAATTTGCAGATTTGGACAATACTTGGTGCCATTGGGTTAATTGGTGCGCTGAATACGAATGCAAGGTCAGAATTCGAAATTTCGACATTTCTGATTCAGTATGGCGACCACCAATTTTGGTGAAATTAATGAGATTCCGTATTTGTGTGAAAATTGGTACATGACAAAAATACTTGCAAATAGTCCCTATGACATTTTTAATTTCAATAAAAATTAAAAAATGATATGCCTTACAAAATTTTGAAAACTTTCAGAAAAATAAATATTATAAAATATATGTGTTTCAAAACTATTTTTATGAAATTTGTTAATCAGACAAAAAGTTAGATCGATTTCGAAAATCTGAAATTTTTGTTTTTAAGAGATCAGAAAATTTAATAAGTTATTTTTAGTAGATTTTAACAAGTCTTACAAATCGTAATGAAAATCTAATCGTCAAAGCCATATGTACTTTTAAAACCTTCTTTAAAAACAAATGGAAAAAAATCTGTTCCAATTTATTGCTGTAAACCTCAGAAGTTTAAATCACAGTTTTCAAGTTGTGTTATAATATTTATGATATTTGAAAACATTTAGTTCAATTTCAGGCATTAAATGTACGAAAACGTATATTTTCATTTATAAAATTATGAAAATGGAAATACTTATGTTTCGACAATATCAGTGCGCACGAGGAAATGTAATAATGTACATTTACTAAAATAATACATATTTCGGGATAGCTGCAAAGAAAGATTAACGTCAAATAAGGAACAAATATTAAAGTAACAATGAAAAATAAAATTTGTACATAATTTTGCAATATCTGAATAAGCAGTTTCAGAACGAGATACAGGCATTATTATGATATAAATTTAATATAATAAAGGTAAACATGAGATAGAATACTGAATCACGATTATCGTCACACATGCGCTTTTTATGAATAATAATATTGTTTATAATTTAAACATTGATAATACTGAAATATTCTTATCAAATGATAATACAAAGTTGATAATAAATGTGATTCTAAACTTCATCATATAAAATCAGTGCAGTCAATGTATATTCAATGACGATGATTGTCACACATACGCTTCAGGCAGTTTCAATACTTTATTCCCTTACGTCCGTTTGACTCCGTCTCACAAAACGCGAATTTAACTCTCGTTTCTTTGCGAATAATTTCTAAAAATTGTGACGCTGCTGGGTCAACTTGCAAAATTCAACCCTTGACACTCTAGTGCACTTACTTTGCAACCGTAACCTACCAAACTAGTGCAAATTCGCACCAAGTGAAACTTTCAAACCGAACCTGACAAACAGTTAACGTAGTTGTCACACGACAATAACATCCAAAGTTTACGCTCAGATAGATGCAAGAAATGATTTACTCAGCTATGAAATACTGAGTGACAGTGTTGCCACATTGTCACTGCCTACCCCGCCATGTGTTAAGCGAGAAAAAAAACATTCTTTACAACAGTATATCTTTTATACTAAAGGTCAATAATTGTTATTTTTGAAAATAAAATCCGCACGATATTTTTCTTTATATCTGTATACAAACCGTAAGTAGGGTCCCATTTCGGCACAACTACCTTACGGGCGAATGACGCTGGGCCTGACGTGACATGGCTTATGTTAGTTAACGACGGACATAGTTCACGCAGGGGCAGAGACCCGCCCATTTGTCATGACGCGAAGCGCCAGGTCCAACAGACGCGCGCCCTAGGCGCAGTCAGAATTGCGAAATGTGATTCCGCGGCTGGAAGATTTTTTTGTCATTAGCAGCTTTACAGTAGAGGTTATTATGAAACTTAGATCAGAAACGATATTGTATTTTATTTAACATCTTTATTGACTTATGTTATATTATTCAAATCAATGATCAGGGCTGTGTGTTGGAGTGTTAAAAATATTAGGATTCAAATACTGCAGATAATTTTCAGGGCTGTGGGGTGCACTTTGGACGACATTAGAATTGAACTCATGGGGTTGAGAAGGATGTTGTGGTAAACAGTGTGAAATGACAGGCTTTAAATCTTGTGGTTCATTAAGGTTGTGAGATGCATTGTTATCAAGGTTAGGATTAATGTGAAAAGAATTAGATTTCAAATCATGCGGTACAAAACTGGTGGGCGCTGCATTGGGAATAAAATTAGGATTGTTTTTTAGTTCTTTGTGAAAAAAATTAGGATCCCAATCGTACGGTTCTTCGCTGTTTCCGCGTAATACAAGCGTACCAGGCAGTTGTAATGATTTGCCTACTGGGAATTCTTTCAGTTCATTTTCAGACATGAGCTCGATTCTTTTGGTTTTCATGTTTATTTTAATACGTTTGTGATACTGATTAAATATTCCACGAACAACACCATCCAAGCTTTGCATTCTTGCCATTGCGTATTCACCTACTGCTAAGACAGGAATATTCCCTTTCAATATTTTTTGAAAACTCCGACTTGTTCCTTTAGTTAGAAGTCCAATATTTTGAGGAAAAGTGAATGATGTAAGTCTCATTACTAGCGGAAGTTTGGGATGTGTACCTGAAGATTGGCCAGACTGTATGGTAGAAGAACGGTCTGCTCGTCTGCGATTGGGGATTTCGGCTTTTCGAATCGAACTTGATTCTGTAAGAAAAAATGGAAATAGATGACTTTTTTATTTCTAGCACTTAAGGGCAAGTATCAAACTTACTCATGTCCATGAGCAAATAAACGTCTCTTGTAGCTTTTACTACATTTTCTCAACTTTGTGCACTATTTCTTATTTTGTGTGGAGATGAGTCTGTACAATAAAAATGTCGATAATGCATAGGATATACAACTGCTACTTGCCCTTAAAGCAGGGTATATTCTAACGGGCAGATCTACCAAAATAGGCAGTTCTAAAAAAATGGGTAGTTCTAAAGGTCACTTGAAAAATCAGGAAAAGAGAAAGAAAAACTAGAGAGAGAAAGAGAGAGGGAGTGAGCGAAATGAGCTGATTACGAGAACTTGGACCATTTTTTTTAGAAATCGTATACTGTCAGGTCGGGCAGTTCTAAAAAGTCTTTAGAATATACCCTGCCTTAAAATACTTTTTAATAAATGATGTACAGTAGATCGGCATTCTGAATTCACCAAAGAAAATCTTATAAAAAAATATCTCGCTTTTCTCGGTGATATCGAGACGAAAATTTAGAGAAAATACTTAATAAATTGACAAGGTTTCGTAACAATAAAAGTTTAAATAATGTAATTATTTATTATCAACAATATTTTAAAATAGTGTAAAAATTTGAAAAATTATTAAAATGAAAGCCTGTTAAATAATATTATGACGGCCCTTTACATTTTATAACCATCCGGAAAACGTGATAATTATAAATGCTTTCTGATTAAAAACAATAAAAATCGTGAAATTAAAACTTGAAGCGTTAAAAATTAAAGACTTATAATAAATTAATCATTCTGATCTCGATATAGTTTTAAGGTTAAATTTAGAAAAATAATTTTTCGCGCAAACAACTCTCTTTCATTAACTATGCTTTTATTAAAATTTGCATGAGCCCAAGTGATTAATATTTTCATTAGTTGTGAAATTTCTTTTATCTTTCTGGAACATTTAAAATCTCAAATATTTAAATTCTTTTTCAAAATCCTTTACAATATCTTTAAGATAATTTAAATCCTTGTCAAATCATTTCAATAAATTTCCAATCTTTCTGAAAGCACGATAAAATTATATTATTCTTTTGAAATCATTTTAATATTTTTATTCGTTGTGAAATGTTTTAAATTATTGTGACATTTTCTTTATCTTTTTGAAAAATATGTAATATGTGAAATATTTATAACTATTTGCATATATTTTCAATGTTTGTAAAGGTATTCTAACATATTTAAAATCAAGTCGCCCCCCCCCCCCCAATTTTCCATTTTCGGAGCCCCAAATATGACCCCAAAATTAAATAACTACATTTTTACGTATTATTTTTACTTTTTAGCAATTTCCGTCGTATTTTTCATACAAATATTCACTAATGGAGAATTTGAATATATACCATGACTTTTGGAATAAGTTTCGTTTGTTTAAACAAATATAAATTATTTAAACAATTATTTATTCCCAACAAATGTAAAAAATAATCGTGTTTTCTGATGAATTGTCATTGTTTGTCATTGTTTGGAGTAGTAAATTTTTCTAATAACATTATGTAATTATTTAAACAATGAATTATTTTTTGTTTTCAAAATTTCTAAAAATGGATCCAGAGATGCCCAATTCTTTCAAATTGCTATCTTATGCTACTTTTTGTTGAATAATTACATAATTTTCGTACACTATACACTATACAGAAAAATGCACTATACACAAAAATAATTTTATTTGTTCTATTTAAATTCTTTTTTCTAGCCATCGAAAAAAACTGCTTGAACAAATATAGATTGTTTAAACAAATAGAAATTGATTAAACATTAAAAGAAATGTATGAAAATTATGTGATTATTCAACAAAACGTAGCAAATGATACTAATTCAAAAAGAAAGTTGATATCTCTGGTTTAATTTCTAGAAATTTTGAAAGTAGACAATAAACAATTAGATGTTCTTAGACAAATGTACCACCCCAAACAATGATAATTCATTACATTTCAATCAGAGAATACAATTATTTTTCTACATTTTTTGGGAATAAATAATTGTTTAAATTGTAACAATAATACGTAAAAAGAAGTTTTTTGTATTTTTGTGTCATATTTGGGGCGCTGCGGGGAGGGTGGACGTGGATTGGAAATAAAAGTTATTAGTATGGTTTCATTTCGTAGATACTCCTCTTAGAACCCAGAAAACGTGCACTTTTGGACCACCGTAGTGAACACCATATTAAAAAAACTTATAATACAAAGTATTTCAAGTATTGAAAAAGATTTCAGAACGATTCCGAATTACATATTTCAAAAAGTTAAAGAAAATGTCACAATAATTTAAAATATTTCACAACGAATAAAAATATTAAAATGATTTTGCAAAGATTAAAAATATTGGAAAATATTTAAGAAATATTTCATGTTTCGAAAACTGTTTCAAAAGCTTCGGAAGGCTTTGCAATGATTTGATATATTCCAAAATATTCTCAAGATTTTAAAAGAATAATAAAATTTCATAGTGATTTCAGAAAGATTATAAATATTGTAAAATGATTTTACAAAGATTTAAATTATTTTAAAAATATTGTTAAGGGTTTCAAACTATTTCAGAGATTCTAAACCTTCCAAAAGATTTGAGAAAGATTTTTTAAAATTTGAAAAAGAATTTATATATTTGAGATTGTAAATGTTTCAAAAAGCTGAAAGCAATTTCACAACGAATAAAAATAGTAATCATTTGGAATCATGAAAATTATAATAAAAGAATAGTTAATGAAAGAGAGTTATTTGCGCAAAAAAATTTTTTTCTTAATCTAACCTCAAAACTATTTCGAGACCAGAATGATTGATTTATTAATAAAACTAATTTTTAACGATTCAAGTTTAAAATCTTCTATTTAAAATAAGATGAAGAACGCAATAAAACATTCAATTGCTCTCAAATGATAATGAAAAATTTTGAAGCATATCCAATACGAAATTCGTTCGCTAAAGTGGTAACGGCAGTCTTCCGCCTCTTTTTTGCATTCGTTAACCAAAGATAAGAAAATTTAATTTCCACAAGTTTTTGATATTTTGCACGTTTCTAATACGAACTTCACCAACAAGTTTATTTGAACTGATTCCATTAAATCATTTGTATTCCTGTATTCGATAGCCAAGAATAATATTACTTTTAAAACATTCTTGTAGCAATATCATAAAGAAAAAAATATATATATCAATTAAAAAGTTACTTGAAATTATGCTAGATATCATATATTATTATCATATTTACCTATAAATTCAGGAATAATCACTAAGCTTAAGAGCAAAATATAAACACTCCCCATTTTCTTCAATGGAGGACAATGACATGAAATATTTTCTGAACCATATGTCTCTACTGATAATCTTTGTCCCTTGTCACAGCATATACATATTATATAGTATTCGTTCACTGTTTTTATCGCTTTAAGGTAAATAAATTATGTGTATTTAAGGTAAATGTACACAGTACAGTATACTGTCTAAAACGTTATTTATTACTTCAATCTGAAATATGAGCGACTATTGAGGTATTCAATTACGATTTTAATTTATGAGTTGTGGTTTGTAAAATTTTAACTGTTCTAAATTTAAGCCAGTCATTTTTCGATAATTAAACTTTATTTTGAAGTAATACCGTAATATTTTTTTGTACAAACTTCACATAAAGTATTGTATATAGTTTTAAATAATTTAAATAAATTTGAGCCAAATTATAACAATTATTCTGTAATATTTCACTTTTAAATATAAAAAATTTCTGATAGACAAGAATTGAAAATGCCATAATTCTTCGAACAACATTTTTTCGAGTTGAATATCTGAGATGCAGCACGAAATTCTTAAAAGTTAGGAATACAGTATTTGAAAAACAATATAACAAATGTATTGATCAATTTTTGAGAACACTTTCTTATATGTCTTTTTTTTAACTAAAAAAATCATTTAAAAAAAGAAAAAATAAGGCAACATTACAGTCTGTCAAGTTAAAGCGTGGGTGGCTTTACTCGCAGTCGGTAAGGTGTATCGACATGATTTTGGTGTCAAAATATTAAGAAGAGCTCCCTCT
>NC_046657.1:109404212-109412095 GCF_010883055.1 Belonocnema kinseyi | reverse complement strand
TTGCTCGACACCTTGACAAATGTAATTCCATGTAGAAACATGCGTTTAAATAAAATATTTTACCAAAAAAGTTACCCACGCCTTAACTTGACAGACTGTAAAACACCCTTGCTTTTTTCTCTCTTATTTTTTTTATTTTTATTATTTTTAAATCCCAATCAAAACACACATGTACAAAAATTCAAAACCCATGGAAAAACTAGGATGTTCTCATAACGAGATCAGAATGAAGACTAAAATGTGGGTAGATTTTTTTGCAAACGTTTTTTTATTGTGATTGAATAAGATAAAAAGAAGAAGGAAGAAAGTTAGTTGGATACCTTGTATTCTTTTCTCTTTTTGACTTGAGTTTTATTAATTTTAATGAAAACTTTTAAGAGTGTGTTCAATTTAATAATTTTTGATATTTGAGATTTTATTCTTTTTGCATGCGTAAGTGTGAATAGCTCGTTCAGTCAGCTGTATGACTTTTGTAAATCGAGCATGGAGTTACCTATTTGTCGCTCAATTTTTTTTTTTTAATTTTTACTTCGTATTCACAATTTTTATTTTTACAATTTTGAATTTTAAACTTCGCTTGAGAAGTCAGCGAACCTACAAACTCTAAAATACCACCAGTGGTAATATTTTTTTGTGAACATAATTCATGCCTCATGGTAAACTTAAGTTATGGGTTAGTGAAATTCAGAGTTAAAATGGGTTTCAAATTTTGCAAGTTAGTGACTAACAGGATTGGGCTTTTCAAGAACAGATTCTTTAAAGACTACATATCTTTCAAACCGCGGATTGTATTCTAGTGATGATTCCTGGTATAACTTATAACTTATAGACCTTTTAAATGTAATTCTAAATCGAAGAATAAATAAGGGACTTGAAAAAAAAACCTTTAAAAAACGTAAGATTTTTCCAAATCATTTTAACCATAAACTCCCTTAATTTTAATAATCGGTAAATAGGAAAACAAACCCTCCTGTCAACAAGTAGTCATCTTAAATCTCTGTTAACGATTTTCCTTTTTTTCCATAACTGTTTTAATGGTGAAATAGTATAGACGCACGGGTGAAAATGATAAATCTTAAAAAATCCTCTTGCATTAGATTGTTCACTTTCATATAACACCGCTGCTGCCATTTGCAGTGCTGATATTTTCTTTAAGCTGAATAACTATTTTCTTGTCCCAACTTCGGCTATAGCCAAATCCCTTTTTGGTTGCAGGAAACTTTGTGAAATGCCTCTTTGGAAGTTTTTCCTCATCCTTCTGAAACGAGGTGGACATTTGATGCGCATTAATAAATCATAAAATTTTTCCAGCCCGATTCCATAGAATAATCTTATTTTTAAGTTAATTATGTATATGAGAGTAGCAAATAAAAAGAATGTTTGGTTTTTCTTTTTGCAACAGTTAATCTGGGCGTAAGCTATTGATGCTGGTGAGCAGGGACGTACGGTGAATTAGGAACAACCTTAAGATCTGAATCATGTGTATGACCAAGTTTGTGTGGTGGACTGTGTGAAATATTAAGAATCCAATCATTTGAGTGCCCAAAGTTGTGCGGTACATGGTGAATAATCAAAGGATGTTTTTGCAGTTCTTTGGAGAAAAGATTAGGATCCCAATCATGGGGTTCATTCTGGTTTCTGCGTATCAAAATCATACCGGGAGTTTATCATTCTTTTTCCGTAAGAAATGCATTATGTTCATCTTTAGTCCTTAACTCAAATCTTTTGGTTTTTATGTTTACTTTAACACATTTGCGATTTTCATTAAGTATCTTGCGAAGAACATCATTATTTCTCTGAACTCTTGTCACTGCATAATCACCTACTGTTAATATAGTAAATTTCCCCAAAAAATATGTTTTAAAGTTCCGATTTACTCCTTTCGTTTGGAGTCCAATATTCTCAGGAAACTTGTATGTTCTAAATATTGTTGCCACCAAAAGATTGTGTTGTGTGCCAAAAGATTGTCCAGCCTGTATGACAGGAGGATGGACTGCTTTCCTGTCAAGAGGATTTTTACCCTTTCGAGGTGATCTTGATTCTTTAGAAAGAAAGAGAATTAAATATATTTTTAAATTCTACTTAAGGGAATGTATCCGACAAAAATACCTATCATGAGACTGGTCCCATGTCTGGCTAGAGAATGTTCTCCCATAATTCTTAATGAACTTAATTCTGTAGGCAGAAATAAAAGGATAATTTCTTCATTTATCATATTTAAGGGTATTCACAAGTCATAAATTCCTATTAAGATAATGGTCACGGGAAAAATAATGTTCGCCCTTAATTTTAATTGCACTTAAACCTGCAAGAAGAAATATGAATATTTAAAAATTTTATTTTCAGTAATTGAGAGCATGTACCAGACAGAAGTCTCTACTTCACTAGCATGTTTTTAAAAAGGTTCTGTTCACTGGAAATTAGATATCGAGTCAAAAGTTTGGTGAATTTCGTAAATAAGACTAAGGTTACTGAGATTTTAAAAAAATGTTCATTAACAAATCTTTTAATTATAAACATTTAGAAACAGGTAAAATTTTCTCAGTCCCGTGTAGAAATTATGCCCGGGTTCGGGCCGGATTCCAGCAGGGTTGCCCTGCTTGTATCCGGAATCTGGTTAGGCTGCCGCGTCGGATTCTGGTTAGTTTCGTCACGCTGCGCCGGTCGAATCCGGGCCAGGGGTACCCAGTCGGCTCCCGGCTGGGATACCTGATCGGATGCTGGATACAAATAGGGTAACCCGATCGAAATCCGACCGATTTTTGACTGGGTTCCTCGATCGCATATTACTGGAGCCTTTTTACCACAGCGAACATATTCTACAAACTGGCAGAGATAATAATCTTTATCAGCACTTATTTCCACCTGTAAAAAGATGTTGGAATTTCAATTTAAGAACTGTATTCATAATAATAAATATATTAACTACAAACATTGATTCAATTTAAGTACTAAAATTTAGGTTATGATCCTTAAGTTTCTGTAAGAAATTGGATTGTAAGAAATTAAAGTTAAATTGCGTAATAAATTTACCTTAAGCGTAATTTAGTTTGCATAGGTTTTTTTACAAGTGATAAAATAAATTTCAGGGGTTTCGCGTGACATCCTAACCTATGAAACCAGTTTAGAAAATTGATCTAACATTAACGTTGAAGAATATTAATAATGCTTACTTATTAACAAAATAATTTACTTAACTTTATAAATAAGCCGCTTGCTCTAGAAAATTGGATACAATTTGTGAAATTTAAGAAATTTCATAACGGATAACCTGGCGTAAACTGACGTTTTACTGCGTTTTTAGCATTAAAGACTCCGGAAGTCGCCGAATAGTTATTACGTGCAAGCATGATAACGTAATTCAAAACCTCGTTCGGAAAAAGTTATTTCTCTTCTTATTACGTTTTTTGGTTATTCAAGATAAAACATAGATACATTAAAAATAAGCAAAAATCGTATCACAAAAAAAAAATAAGTATAATTTCACTGGGAAACTACATGTTTGAAAATAAAAAAGTAGTTGGTCAACGATTTCGCAGTGACAACAAGTCTGGGAACCGCAGAACCAAAAGTGGGAAACCATACAATTAAAATTAGTTTAATTTTTCTTTCGTATTTAATAAAAAAAGACACCTAAAGCATCAAAAATTGGACTTTTACCTGTCAGATATTCACAAACGACCCACTTACGGCAGTCGTTTGTGGATATTTCTTTAGATGTTTTTAAGGTTATGATACTTCTATTATGCATCATTTTTAGCCCGACTGAGTCTCGGTGGGAACTCGGTCAGATCCCGGCCGGGCAATTAACAAAATAGTATCCCGGTTTGAACCGGTCAGATTCTGGCCAGAAACCTTCTTCTGGTGGGGTGAAACCGAGCTATTTCTACACGGGGTGCTTTTTATTAAATTGCCTAAACTTTCAAGGCTCTATCTCATTTTGTTTACAGATGAATTTGTCTAACAAATGCCGGTAATTTAAGTATTTGCACATACAACATGCCCTGAAAGTACTTACAGTACCCTCCCACTTACCACGAAAGTGTGGGACTAGGATTCGCGTTAGCTGAGTTTCCCCACCACATCAAAAATATTTCTCCCCTTGCGCTTTACCCCCATATTTGATTGGTTTATAAAATCGAATTTTATCAGAAAAATGCATGTGAAAATTTTACAGTTGAGGATACAAATAGCAGAAAACATTAAGAGATTATTATGTCAATTTTTCATACTTCATACTAATTCGAAAACCTTTATGGTTCATTACAAGTTTTATTCAGAAAAAAATTAAAAATTTGAGAATTTTGGATTGGGTGGGCATGCAAGTGTTTCCATATAAAATTATTTAAGTTGAATTTGTATTTGTTTAGAATTTATAGCCATTCGTAAATTGAAACTTATTCAATAGGTTACATTGAATGTCAACATTTTTTGAAAAGTCGGTAGTGGGATCAAAGCGAGTAGGAAAATTCACGATAATTAGTAGTGCGATAAGTGGGAGGGTACAGTATTTAATGAATTGAATAGTTAATCCAAACTAAATATTTAAGAAGCTGTGCTTTTAAGTACGGATTCTATGAACACAATCGTTGGACATTTTCATATCTGAACTTTTTTCAGATTCGATATCGAAAAGTCATATTTATTACTTTGAAAAAATTTGTTTAACGATCTCGAATAGGAAATAAATATATTACAATTAAAAATATACTTTAAATTATACTGAATGAATTATTATATTTACCAACAAAATCAGGGGCAATCGATAAGTTTAAGAGCACGGTATAAACGACGCTAATTTTTTTCGTAATAGAGGATAATTAGAATTTTTAAGTATTGCTCTACTGAATATCTTAGTGCCTAGTTAGAGAATATATCATATTCGTAGCTTCATATACAGGGTGTATATTAGAAGCGTCGTTCATACATTTTTTTCCTCCTCCAAGGGCGATTAAATTATGTGAATTTACTATATGAATTGACGTATATATAATTCAGCAGATTGACTAAATCGTCATTTAATACTTTAAATGAGAATTTAAGTGAGTATTCAGGCTTTTAATTAAAATTTTAGAATATTTGTTGATTTTAGTAAAAAAAATGCAACCACATAATTTGAAATATTCCATTATAACTATGATACGTGATTAAGAAATGAAAAACCAATATTTTTCCTGTAAAAGGAAGAGCATTTTTTCATATTTTGAGATGAATACATTTTTAAATTACGCGAAAGCATACTAAGCATACTAGTTTTACATTTTTTAAAAAGAACTCCTTCGAGGTACAACAATATATGGTAAAAATCGATTTGAGATCCCAAAATTCGAATTTTGCGTTAAATTTTGCATATAAATATCTAGATTTATCAATCAATTGTGTGGAATTGCGATAATATGTTTATAATGTAAAATGTATTAGAACTCTGCTTTTTGCGAATATCTTGAATTTTATATGTTTAACAACGCGAAAATAGTAAATTTCTTTAGTATTGGGGTGGAAGGAAATCTGAAGGTTATACTCTCCCTCCACTGAATAAACTAAAAATCATAATTTAAATCTGGATCTTTAGTGGCGGAGGTATGCATCCCTGCACAGCCCCTGAATCCGATCATGATTAGAAAACTAGCTCAAAAGTCTGCATTAAGATAAACTGATTATATAAATTGGTGACGTTAATCGATTTTAATAAATGGAAACCTTGAAATAACTATTAATGAACGTAATATTGTAATATTCCATATACTATTCTGTTATACTATTCTATTATACTCTTTTTATTCTCCCTTAATTAGAACCTCTCCTCACAGTAAACCCCAGGAATAAATTTTATCTTTTAAAAAGATAAAAACGTTGCATCACATTTATCTAACGAAAAATAAAATTTATCTGAAAAAAGATAAAGTTCATCTGACGTAAATATTTTTTTCACATAGGTTATATGTCAGACAAAAGTAAGGGACTGAAGATGTCTGAGTAAGAACCCGCAGCCAACTTCAGTCCCTTACTTTTGTTGAACAAATCTTCAGTTTTCTATCGACTCTGATGTACACTTCAAAAATTGTAAACAAGCACTATTTGGTATAAACAAACCAAAGTGCAGACTGTGTATTCCATAAGTGTAGGTGAGTGACTTTTGGGTTTAAAATTAGTGAAATAAAATAAGAATATTTAAAATTGAATACCGCGAGGATTTTGAAATTTATGAAGGACATTTTTTCTGTGAAAATTGACGCAGCCGTCTGACATATAACCTATGTGAAAAAAACATTTACGTCAGATAAACTTTATCTTTTTTTTAGATAAATTTTATCTTTTTTCAGATAAATTTGATCTTTCGTTAGATAAACGTGATGCAACGTTTTTATCTTTTTAAAAGATAAAATTTATTCCTGGGGTTTACTGTGACTTTTTGAACTATTGTCTAATTAAGAAATTTTATGAGAATCGTTTCGAAATACATATATTTTATATCTAGTAGAAATTTAGATTTTTATTTCTTCAATGATTAAAAATGTTTTTTCTCTTTCGGAAATTTAAAAAATTTTGAAAAGCATATCACATTTTTAATTTGTATTGAATATACCATATATCAGGTATCTAGCGACGAATTTAAATACAATTTCCTAATTTATCAAAAAAAATTTTTTTCTTTTTTTCTGAACATTTTAAAAATTTTCAAACGTATGTAACTTTTCTATTTCTTATCAAAATTGAAAATTGTATTTGAATAATGTGCAAGTCTTCTACCCATCTATAAAAAACTTGTAGAAAAATTTCTAAAATTTGAAAAAAATTTCAAATTTTGAAAATGCTCTAGAAATTTTAATTTTGGTTGGAAATATGTGCTTAACGAACTTAGCCTTCATTTTGGGAACCTTAAGAAGTGTATCAAAGGCTGACTCGATTGGACAAATTCTTCAAAGATCGAAAATGTGGACCATTACATTACACTCTAATGAATGAGAATGTAAAAATATTTTTCTGATAGATTAGGAAATTCCATTTCAATTCTGTACTAGATATCAAATATACTTAAAAAATATCGTAGATAAATTTTCTTATTAAGCCAAAATTTAAAAAGTTTTAGCTTTTTTAAAATTAAGATAAAAGTTATGAGTTGTAAAAATTGTCAAATTTTCTGGTGAGCGACAAAAAGCCTAGAAAAATTATCCTAATGGCATTTTTAATTTCTGTTGGACACAAATTATCGAGCGCGAAGCGCGAGTCTCGTAATGAGAATGTAATCTTCAAAACCGTCGATGCTTTGAAAACCTTCTTTAAAAACAAATTGCAGTAGAATTTTGGTAAAATTATACATTGCGGCCTGAAAAATCATTTTAATTTTCAACTTATGACGGTAAATAACATATTGCACTAATTCTAAGTAAACGTCATAAAAGCTAATCTTTGTTAATGGTTAAACAATCTTGTATATTTCCATACCATATATATATAAAAATTTCTCATAAGGACAACCGCAGGATTTCGCCGGGAGCGGGTGCTAATCTGAAAAATTGCACCCGCTTCCAGCGCAATCGCGGTAATATTTCAGCCACAACCACGTCTCACAAGCGTCAGATAGGTGGTTATAGTAAGTAAAGGAATCAATACAAAGATCCAGCAAAAGCCTCGTGCACCCTAAGATCACGGAGTAATCCAAGGACAACCGCCTTCTGCATTTTTCCCGCAAGTGTTCTAGCATATTGTTGACACTCAGGGATGCTTTTTAGGCTATTAGTAAATGAAAGCTTGGCACCTCCAAGATCACCGATGATAAAGACGGGTACAATCGTTGCAACTCCCTTATAAGGTCTCGATACCTCTCTTTCTTTTCATTCTCCTTGGCTATGATGTTTTTGTCAGCTGGTGCCGAAAATTCG
>NC_046657.1:109402191-109404112 GCF_010883055.1 Belonocnema kinseyi | reverse complement strand
CTGTACCAGACTTCAATCCGGACGATTTAAGGAAAGCAAACGTTAGCTCACAAGACATTGACTGATCCTTCACATTTCTGTGGAAGATACCGTGCATCCTCTGATCGAGAAGCTGTTCACGAAAGTTTTTCTCTTGTGCATTCTTAATCCGGGCTTTCAGGAGTGAGTGCTCGAGATAGATTAGACTTGATGCATTTTGCTCACCCCTAATACTAAAGTCAAGTCCGACTGTTTCAGCAGCCTCCTCCGCTGCTTTGTATAGAAATGCTCCTTTGCCCACTTCTTCGTGATTCCTGACCATTTTAAGAAGAGGGTCTCTTCCATTTGCAACTCTATGTGCTGTACCCAGAATAATCCTGTTGTGAAGACATTCAAGACTCAATATTCCATGACCCCCTTAACGGCGTAAGATGTACAGTCGCGGAACGGAGGACTTAAGATGCATGCTTTTGTTCATGTGCATAATCTTTCTTGTCCCGATATCAAGAGATCTGAGCTCGTTCTTCGTCTATGGAACTACTCCAAATGAATAGAGTAGTACCGGGACGGCAAGCATGTTCATTGCAGATACTTTGTTCCTCGCCGACAGTTCGAAAGACCAAATCTGTCGGATGAGACGTTTGTATCTGCTTCGGAGAGTATCCTTTATAGACGTCACATCCTGAATGCGGCTCTGTGGCACGCCCAGGTATGTATAAGTCTCTCCAGCGCAAAGATGCCGTATGGTGCTTCTATCAACGATCTCAGGATCTTCAGGGATGCCATTAAGTTTTCCTCGCTTCAAATAAACCTTGGCGCATTTGTCTAACCCAAATTCCATTCCAATTTCCTTAGTATATCGTTCGACAATTCCCAGAGCTAGATGCAGTTGCTCTCTGTTTTTAGCATAGATCTTAAGATCGTCCACGTAAAATACATGAGTGACCTTGTACTTTCGATCTGCAGGTTTGCCGCACAAGTACCCGTCGGAATGGCGCAGTGCAAGAGATAGTGGCAATAATATAAAGCAAACGAGGAGTGGACTCATGGTGTCGCCCTGAAAGACACCTCTCTGAAAGGTGACCTTGTTAGTTGTCACACGATTTTTTCCAGATGAGATAGTAAATCTGGTTTTCCAAAGCGGCATCAATCTCTCTATGCACCCAACTATTTGAGGATGAACCTTTAAGATTTCCAAAAGACAGATGATAAGTCTATGGGATGTAGAATCGAAAGCTTTACGATAATCAATCCAGGCCATCGATAGGTCAAGTTGGTAGAATGCTGCATCTTTGCAGACACATCTATCGATGAGCAGGTTCTCCCGACATCCGGCTACGCCTTTCTTTGAGCCTCGTTGTTCATTCATTTCTTGCCACGCAGGTTCAATTGCCCGAACAATCCTATCATTTAGGATAGCTGTGAATATCTTATAAAGCGTGTTCAGACAAGTTATTTGCCTGTAGTTCTTTGGGTCAGCTAAGTTGCCTATTTTCGGCAGGAGTATTGTGCGCCCTTCCACCAACCACTCTGGAATCGGCTCTTTCGACTTCAAATGTGAGGTGAAAATACGGGCCAAATGCTGATGGGTTGAAGAAAACTTCTTCCACCAGAAGGTTTTGATACAATCTGGTCCCGGTGCGGAATAGTTCTTCATCCCTCTTAATACTTTTTTCACCTCCTCGGTAGTGATGGGTGGGCATTCTTTATCAGGTGTTATGAGGCAACACATAACTCCTTGAAGCTATTTATATTTTTTGAGTCTTCGTACAGTCTATGCTGAACTTCGTAGACTTCTCTCCAAAATACTTCGACCTCCTCTGGTTTGGGTGGGTGTTCCACAGTAACTGGAGGGTCTTGGAAGAGTCGAGATGAGTCAGAGAGAAACTGTTGATTTTCTCTGACCCACCTCTCCCTCCGCTCTAGACTTCTCTTAGCGTCA
>NC_046657.1:109397969-109402091 GCF_010883055.1 Belonocnema kinseyi | reverse complement strand
GTTTTACGGTTCGCATCGGCCAAAGCTCTCGCTGCATTATACACACAATAATTGATAGCCCAGAGGTCGGATTCACCGGAAAAATGTCCATGAAGCTCGTCAACCATTTCAGCCAGATCTTTAGGCTTGAGAGAAACCTTGGTGTTTATGTTTCTCCGGGTTGTAAAGCATCGCTCTTCATCTATTGGCTGTGGTAGAGTAGGCGTTCCGCTTACATAGCCCCTTTTACGGAGTAGTTCAGCATGGTTTCGCAGACGTTGCTGCGAAAAGTGCGATAGCTCAGGGTGTTTCTCGCACCACAGAGCATGCAGCCGTACCATGTAACCCCGTTCACGGGCCACACTCGCATCTTAGCAGTCTAGCAAGTCGTGATTCAGTTGCTCCGTCCACTCAAAGGTCACGAGATCCTGCCGATCCATCGCATTGAATCCATTTTCATTGGCTCCCCCAACTCTAAATTGGTCGGCATTGTTGGCCGACCCATTGTCGGGAGCCCTGCGCGTTCTGTTGTTTTGAACCCCACTTACTACAACTATGTTTGGTGTTGTCATTGTTGTTCCCACGAGAAGCTAGGGAAAAGGGTTCGTCCATCCTTGTAGAGCCCCGCATGCAAGGATAAGGCTGCGTACTCTGAGAGGTCGCCCGGTATCCCAGAGTCACCGTTCTAGACACCTCACCCAGGTGCCATTCAGCTTTCGGCACGGTTTTCACACCTCCGCTTGGGGGTTGATTCCTTCGAGACCACCCCTGGACAATTGTCCGCGACTGCCTATTTATTTTTGTAACCATATTCAGCAGAAACCCTTGGTGCAGGGACCTCTATCCGCAACCCGAGGACGCGTTCGGTGGTTTTGTCATAGGCCCTTCAATTTGATTCTAGAGGAATATATATACATATATATAAATATAAATATATATATATATTAAATCAACTTATTTACGGATTTTTATGTGTATTAAACTTGTTTAAAGATTATACCAAAAATGTTTTTGTTTTTACGTATTTCTAACGGCTTAGGAGATCCTTCTAGAATGTTACAATTATTATTTTCCTGAAGAAAATTTTTAAGGGTTATACTCGTTCAGACCCACCGATTCTGAATTTTTTAATTAAAAATAACTGATTTAATAATTGAAATTTTTTCATTTATCAATTTTAATCTCATTTATGACCATAAAAGGTTCGATAATATCAGCCAGGACAAGGCTCGACTTAAGACAAGTAAACGCCGTTTCACCTGTCGTGGCCATAAAAGTAAGACGAACGCCTATGTCTCGACTCAGTTTTGAGACGCAGCCAGGCACCGATGTCTTGGAAACAAACTCAAGACATAGGAAACTCAAGTCGAAGCATTTTTACTCGCGATGTTACCAATGGGGGGTAGAGCACTCAAAAACTTCGATTAGTAACAGGGGTAGGATGGGGGGTCAGTGGAATTAACTTTACGAATTTAGATAAAATCAGGTATTTAGTACGTTTACATTTAGTTTACATTTTTTGAACGTTTCCTAATGATAAATTTGAAAAAAGATTGCAAAATTTCCTATAGACCGTCCACCAATGGTAAATTTGAATAATTAATAAGTTAAAAAATAAATTTCATATTCTGTCCTCTATTCTTAGTTGAAAAGTCAAATATTTATTTGAAAATGCATGTATTTTATTGAAATTTTCTCTTTTATGGTATAAAATTATCCTTTTTGGTTGAAAATGCATAATTTTTGGTAGACATGTTGGTGCACATGCTTCATTGAGAATTCGTGCTTCTTAGTTAAAAAATCTACTACAAGGTTTCAAAGTAAACCCCAGGAATAAATTTTATCTTTTAAAAAGATAAAAACGTTGCATCACATTTATCTAACGAAAGATAAAATTTATCTGAAAAAAGATCAAATTTATCTGAAAAAAGATAAAATTTATCTGAAAAAAAGATAAAGTTCATCTGACATAAATATATTTTTGACATAGGTTATATGTCAGACAAAAGTATGGGATTGAAGATGTCTGAGTAAGAACCCTCAGCCAACTTCAGTCCGTTACTTTTTTTTTGAATAAATCTTCATTTTTCTATCGACTCTGATGTAGACTTCAAAAATTGTAAACAAGCACTATTTGGTATAAACTAACCAAAGTGAAGACTGTGTATGCAGTAAGTGTAGGTGAGTGATTTTTAGGTTTAGAATTAGTGAAATAAAGTAAGAATATTTATAATTGAATACCGCGAGGATTTTGAAATTTATGAAGGACATTTTTTCTTTGAAAATTGACGCAGCCGTCTCACATAACCTATGTCAAAAAAACATTTACGTCAGATAAAGTTTATCTTTTTTTTAGATAAATTTTATCTTTTTTCAGATAAATTTTATCTTTCGTTAGGTAAACGTGATGCAACGTTTTTATCTTTTTGAAAGATAAAATTTATTCCTGGGGTTTACTGTGCTTTAACGCGAATGAAATTACACAATTTTATAATCTATTATGCAGTACATTGACACAGCAATGTCAACAAGGTTTAAAAAAGTATGACAGGATATTAATAAAGCGGAAAACATAAAATTCTTACATGCCGTGGCGCCTAATTATTCCCGCTGAAACCAGGCTGACGTTTATATTCAGTCAATAAAAAGACATTTAACTAATGCTCGTGTCGTAACTGACAGTCCTAACAATTAATACCTAGAACTCTTGAATTAAATCTCAAAAGCAGACTTAATTTTTTCAAAAATTTGATTCGTGAAATTGATAATGCATTAGTCATACACGCAGAAAAATAATTTTAATATTTACTTATCAAGAAATGGAAAGGGTTTCTTATAACCGTAACAGTATAATCTATTCTTAATAAGGGGGAGAAAATGTCAGAGTCACTTAGCATTTCGCAAATGTTACAATGAAATTAACTTTAATTTAACGGTCATCCTTTAGTAAGATAAACCTCTATTCCATAGTATTGCCCTACCGTTAGAAATCTCAGAGTATTCTCAGACGAAAAAGCCAGGCCGGTTTGAGACTATCTGCAGGTTCGATTTGAATGATTTAGCCTCAGAGATAGTGAGAGATTCGGGTAATTTTCAAAGTCCTTTTAGAGGTTTTTTTAAGAGTGATGCGACGGTCATATAATGGTTCTTTTGTATTCGGCACGTACCGGGTGGGCAGATTTATTTACAGTAGTTGGCCGCCGCTAACCTGACTCTCCCTTTTAATTTTTTCTTCAAATTATTAACACTTTTTAATTGATGAATTTCCTCATTATACTTATTTATAATTATAACTCATATCCTAATGTACAATTTTAGAGTTGAATTAAAAATTGTTATCTTTTTTGGCCTATCTCATTCCATTTACGAAAAACGTTATTTTAATTCCAATTTTAAACATTTAAGAAAAAGCTTGATATCTGAAATCATCGAAACCCGTAGATTCCGAATTGCTGTGTTTTAGGTTGTAAAGTGTGAAATTTAAAAATATATATTTCTAAATTTTAATCCGAAAGTTTAACAAAGGACCCTTGAGTGTCAGCTACTCTATTGAGATAGCGTTTATACTTGTTATTTATCATCGAATTCTTACAGTAAAACCCTTCAATAGCTCTCCTTTCTATAGCCCTTCCGAGAATCGACGCCGCGCCGTAGATAAGTGTAAAAGGAGCTGTGCGGGGATGCGTGGGGTCTGATGTTGTCACTCAGGCGAGAACCTAGGCGTGAACAAAAAAAAGCGGAGCGGACTATAATGAGTTAGTTCCCACTCACGGTCAGCCCCAAAATCGGCACTATAGAAAAGTTTCACTGTATTTCAATATCAGGCTCTCTGCTTGTTATTTATGATGGTATTTTTATTTCGAAAAGGACAATTTAAAGCCTTCAAAACATTTAAACGAGCTACCTGGGCTTTTAAATATATGTACCTGATGCCTGCGGAGCATTTCTCAGAGCCCCTCAGAACCTTGAGAATCTTTAGCATATACTCTGAGATTTCTATGAGTAGGTACATACTGTAAGATTTGTAAAATCCACTGAAACGAGATTAAAATAGTGGTGCAGTGGACATGACCGAAAGATCGATACATGCTGCCGATCCGATTGGCTTGCTAAACTCGCCCCTAAAGTCGTAACAACGCAACC
>NC_046657.1:109389764-109397869 GCF_010883055.1 Belonocnema kinseyi | reverse complement strand
AATTAATCGGTACGTGTAAGTTATGACGCTTATAATGCAATAAAAATTTCTCACGCAATGGGGGGATTCAAACGCATCAATCTAAGCACGCAAGTAAATTATCCCTACCACTACACTATTCAAGAGTTGCGATCTGTAAAATAATTTGGAAATGCTTTTGTAACTGAGAGTGGCGACCTCGGGAACGACTTCTAAATACGCGCCGATGCCATCGCGGCACACAATAAAAGGTCTCGCATTTAACTCATAGCCTCACAAGTTAGCTGAAACAGTTCTGAAACCTAAAAACGTATTGCTTCAATAAACTCTCAAGTGTACGCGATCCGTGAACAAGTTGTGCCATGCAAAATTTTGTTATTTTTTTATAAAACCCCTTCCTTTCTGAGTGGGAACGTGGAGAAATTTAACAACTGTTACAGAAATGTCAAAAGGGATGTTTTTTACGTGATGCAATCCATCCATTTCCTATTGCGCCGTGAATTCACCAGGTGCACAGTGCGGCGAATTAGAAAATTGGGGTTTAAAATGATCCAGAGCCTACAATTTTCATCTGATACCATGTTTTTTTCAATTAAAGCTAATTAAATTCTGAAGAAGTTTGTCGAAAGCGATTTTGCTAAAAAGGCTCTGTTTGTTTGTTATTCAAGTTGCAAAATACCAAAAAACCATAATTTTTCATATTTGAGCTGCCTGTTCTGTAGCATTCATTTATTTTACCACGAAAATGTAAAAAACTGATAGATTTACAATCGATTGAAAAATCCTAATAACTTAGATGAAGTTCGTGAAATCTGTTCAATTGTTATAAACAAATTTATGAACAAAATCGATTATTGCTGTGCATTGAAGCCTAGAAGTTCTTTCATCACCTTTTTCCCCGCGAAATCGAGTTAAATTAATGTTTCGTTGAAATTAAACACTAAAGTATAATTTTTTTAATGTTATAAACAAATTTAACAAATAAGCGCCTCTGTATATATAAAATGCATTTTTCTGCGCAATCATTAGGTTTGCCTTCAAAAGTGAGTATTTCATGACAGAATTAAACAATCAAAATATTTGCCATTGTCATAAACAACTCTGATTAACAAATACATTAAACGGTCACTCTTTGATAGAAAAAAATCCATTTTTTGCATAATTGTTCATTTTAGCCCTAAATTAATATTCTCATAGACGAAACTGACGTTTGACAGTATTTTTCATTTTTATTAACAATTCTGATCAATAAATGCATTTAACACAGTCTTTCAATAGAAAAAATCTCTTTCTTGGTGAAATGTTGATTATATCATAACAAATGGAACTCTTACGACTCAAGAGTCGTAAATAATGAAAGTCAGGAAAACACAACAATCCAATGGATACGTGCGTGAACTTTTCAGTGTTCTTCCGAAAAAACAGCATAGCAATTGAACGTTGAGAGACGAGAAAAATATGAGGACCGGAACAAGTAAAAAACGAAACAACTGATAATCGCTTTTGTCTCTTGATTTTCAGTTGTTTCGTTTTTCACTTATTCCGGTTCTCACATTTTTCTCGTCACTCAACGATCAATTACTACACTGTTTTTTTGGAAGAACATTGAAAAGTTCACGCACGTATCCATTGGATTTTTGTGTTTTCCCGACTTTAATTAATTACGACTCTTGAGTCCAAATAGTGAGGATTATTTCTCATAAAGTGCAGATTTGTGAATACTTTGTTTTCGTGTTTTTCTTGCAGTACTATGAAGTTTTATCAGCTGTAAGTTTGAGGCGATTTCCGTCTATATAAAAAAGTTATATTTAATTTAGGAAATGTACTTGTAAATAATTGTCGACAGCGATTGTTAAGTTTAAATTTAAAAGAACTTCGCTCTATAAATAATTTATTTCCGACTCTTCAGGAGAATGTCCAATCAACTCATGTCTGAAAAAGAAATCGAGTGTAAAACGTAGAGATTCGAATTATGTTTCAGTGTGGCTTTATTTTGGACGTGATTTCTTTTCTAAAGATTTTTTACCATCTACTAGAATCTGAAAAATTAAGGGATAGTTGAAACCTAAGAATTCTGATAATGGCTTTTGAAAATTCCTGAACAATCAGGATAGATTTCCTGGTTTCTTGTTAACCGCATCTCCAATTTGAATATCAGCCTCATGCCACACCTCAACGGGTTTTCTCTACTGAACGATGTGTAGAATATTCTCCTGACCAAAATAAGTACACGAATCGTCTTGATATTGGCGGTTACGTCTTTAGCACCTTGAACGATTTATAACATTTATTTCTTGCATGTTCTTTCTTTTATTGAATATATTTTGTTTCAACTCGCAAACATATTTTTCATTCATTTACAGGTCACTTTTTAAGTCATTATCAGGGAAATTTAAATTTTTGGGTACGAATTTGAAATCTGTCGGTCACTACTTATATCAACAAATCAAATTAGAATGTTAAGATAAAGGAATCGTTACAAGTTTCAAATCATTTCTTCATAAGTTCCAATCTAAAACCTTATTTTAGATCAAATTCATTGTTCTAATAATAAATGAATTTAAAGTTCCGAAGAAAGTTCTTTGTGATTTGCTGATCACAAGTGGCGACGAAGATAGAGGAAAACTTTTAAGCTATACCAAAGCTAATTACGATATCAAAGACGAATGTTGGAAAGCAATCGAAGATAAGTTATCTTATTTCATGTCCAAATTTGAACAAAAGTGGAAAAAAGCTTTTTATAACATAACAACAGAACCCTTAAGGAGATTCTCCCTCGTTCCATGGATGCACAAGTTCAGGATCTGCTGATTGCAGATGATTGAGACAAGAATGGGCAAGACTGCTGAATACCAGAATTTCGTCCAAAAATGGTTAAGCTTCATGATTTCGTTTATCCTCATTGCTCATAATATTCGAAAAAGATGTCGAGTCTAGACGTTTTACAATTCGGTTCCTTAGTTCAAGCGAACATTAACTATTGAAGCCATAAAAAAGAATTCTTTTATACGAAAGAATTATTTGAAGAATTGATTGAACATGATTGTTTATAACAATGGGAAATGTTGTTGGATGTCAGTATATTTCGCAGGAGTTTCATTTTTTACGATAGAATCAACATTTCAGCAAGAAAGAGATTTTTCCTATTTGTAAGCATCTATTAAATGCATTTGTTGATCTGAATTGTTAATAAAAATGAAAAAAATTTTCAAACGTCAGTTTCCTCTATCAGAATATTAATTTAGGGATAAAATGAACAATTATGCAAAAAAAATGGATGTTTTATATCAAAGAGTAACTATTTAATGCATTTGTTAATCATTATTGTTCATAACAATGGCAAATATTTTGATTGTCCATTTCTGTCATGGAATTTTTATTTTGAAGGCAAACCTAATGATTACGCTATAAAAATGCATTTTATATATACAGAGGCTCTTATTTATTAAATATATTTATGAAATTTGTTTATAACAATCAAAAAAATTATACTTTAATGCTTGATTCCAACAAAACATTAATTTCACTCGATTTCGCGGGGAAAAACGTTATGGAGAGAACTTCTTGGCTTCAATGTATAGCAATAATCGATTTTGTTCATAAATTTGTTTATAACAATTAAACAGATTGCACGAACTTCATCTAAGTTATTGGGATTTGGTAATCGATTGTAAATCGAACAGTTTTTCACCTTTTTGAGGTAAAATCGATCAATGCTACAGAACAGGCAGCTCAAATATGAAAAATTATGGTTTTTTGGTATTTTGCAACTTGAATAACAAACAAACAGAGCCTTTTTAGCAAAATCGCTTTCGACAAACTTCTTCAGAATTTAATTAGCTTTAATTGAAAAAAACATGGTATCAGATGAAAATTGTAGGCTCTGGATCATTTTTAACCCTAATTTTCTAATTCGCCGTACTATGCACCGGGTGAAATCACGGCGCAATAGGCAATGGATGGATTATGAAACTGAAACATATAATGTTAATTATACAGAATTTTATTACAAAGAAATTGAATTTTAAAAAAACAGTCAGTTAAACACAATGCCAAATACAAATATGCGTCAATGGAACGTATAGCCGTGATTTATTTATTCGCCAGTTGGAGATGGGTGCTGCTGCGTTGAAGTCCACATAGATTAAATTTTCCTTAAAGATGCTATGAATAAAAGTCAAGATTTTTATGTGAAAAATGATTTACCTGCTCTTCAGGCAAGAGCAATTTACAATTAAGTAGGAGAAAAAACGTTTTACAGGAAGAATATTTCAAATCAAATTTGAATAATATTGTCTTTTCAAGAATAATACGATCTTCCTTTAGTTAGAAGTTGTTTCGTTCATTAAATTATTGATTATAAAGTGTTTTTGTTTTTCAATTGAAAATTCATGTTATACCTTCATCTTCGTTTTCAAGTAAATCTACAAACTGATTCTCTATTGCCATGTTTGAATCACTCGTTCTTCCACCAGCAACTTGAGAGTTGAAACTAATCCACCCTATTGGAGATATTTAAAAAAACATTAAAAAATACACTCAACTAAGCAGAGGTTAAACCTGTTTTTAGTATAAACGAAAATATAAAAAGACTATTTTTCAGTGACATTTAAGACTAATTTTCTAGTATAAGTGACTGAGATCTTTTTAATGGAAATTCAAAATTTTTTTTTGTTACACCTTCAACATGTTCCAGTAGCCTTTCAGTCTCAACTGATTCATAACCTCAAAAACTTTTTTTGTTCATCAAAATTAGCTGTAACTGATTTGCAACAATAAGTTTTTGGAGGTGTACCTGCAGCTTGATTTTTCAAGTTTTGTCTTGTACTTCAAAGTTGTTTACTAATATAGGTCTTTTACTTACATCTGCTTGAATTTCTACATCACAATTTTTATTATTGTAAATATATCTATTTCAGGTAAAGGAATTTGTCTGTCCAAATTTATCCAATAGAAATATTTCTACTTGACATCCTTGATCTATACTTTTTTCTCTACAATATTTTCATTGTCTTGGAGTTCATTATTTTTAGGTACACTGGAAACTTGCTCTAATTGTTTATTGTCTTTCTAAATTTTCAATGTGAGCTTATTTTACATTAATTTCTTGAAACTGTATAGCCATGCTACGTTTTAAAGGTCTATTCGCTCCGTGCGCAAGTTACAGGCAGCGCCGCCTATGGCTGAATTCTCAACTTCCGTCTCGTCAAATGTATTGTAGTGTATAGAAATATTTGAGCTTTCATCCATTTTTTTATTGTTATGATCTAGTTTTCAAAAAATTTATCATGATAGCTTGTATATCCGATAAGTCTTCGCTTTCCGAGAAATAAAAGTGTAGTTTTATTATTTATACGTGAGATAAGCATGATCTAATAAGTATAACCTACAAATCTCGGTTTGTTGACATACTGGCACGATTTTGCCGTATATCATTTGCACAAAATTATGAATCAAACGATAAGCATAAGGACAGGCTTCCAGCCAATAACGCACGATATTAAATTCGGCGAACAGAAGATTTGTAAGGGAAAGGATTTGGCTAAAAAGCATGTCAAGCGCGTAGAAGAATTACATGCCATTGGGGCTTGCAAGCTAATTCGCTCTAGTCCAACCTGGAGCATGTCAATTGAAAAACATTATTTTTGTACTTATTGAATTTAATAAGAATATATAATTTATATCATGTTAATAGCTGTACAATCAATCTGATTTACATATAGAAAATCATGTGGAATGGTAGAACTTCGTTAAAGATTCTCCCAGAATTTTTGGTTGACAAATTACACAAGGTACACAAAAATAATAAACTTACCGTTGCAATCATACTACTTTCACCCAATTGTCATATCTCTCCTTTTTGTGAGGATAATGAGGATTAGATGTTGGAAATTTGTAGAAATCAACGTCTACTGTATTACTTGATTTATTTGGGCATTGAGAAACACAGCATGAGTAGCTTGGTTTGCTAGATGAAACTTTTTTTCCTGTGTTTGTGATGTCATTCAGCGTGATGTCATTCATATCCTTTTGCGATAACTTACTTTTAGCAATATTACTAATGATTGTAGTTAAATAATAATTATTTACTATTTTTTCACTATAACCGTCTATACAATCAGCGAGCCGGAAGTTCGGGAAACCGCCACTGGCATCGCTGCAGTCTTATGCACGGAGCGAATACTGTATTTTAATTGCATTCTTTCACTGTTTTTTTTCTTCAAACTATTAAAAAACATAGTTGGAATATAACTAGGGCTTAATTCAATTTCAGATTTTCGATTCTTAACAAAATGCTGGCTGCAGATAAAATATATGCTGTGGCTTCGCTGTCTATTCTGATTCACTTAAAACTTATCAAACAGCTGCCTTTTGCACACCAGTATTTATATGTGTCTTCATATTCTGAATTTTCTGCGTCATTAAGTATAGGTAAAGATGAAGTTGGAAAAACCATGCAACCTCCATGCGCCTGCATTTTGTCCTCGCTATAAGTTCCTGATTTCCTTCCACTCCTTTCTCACACAAGTATTGCGCTCTTTCTCTTGGCATAATCCACGCATAGTGCCTGTTAAACCTTGAATCTCTTATTCTCTCCTCCCCTACTACCTTCTCTCTTTCTCTATGCCGTTGTTCTTAACCATATAATATACTTTCCTTCCTTCCTCGTGCATTCTTTTCACTTCATCCATCTGTGGTCCACTCGTTTTAAAATACCAAACACCAAAAACACACCCGACCCAGATTACTTCCTTCCTTTTCCAAAAATTATTCCTTATATTTACACGCTCGACTACCCGTGAAAATCCCAAAACTCGTTCTTCCTATCTCTCTCCTAACAATATAGTTAGGCGTATTCCTCGCCGACACCAGTGTCCACTTTACATACCTCTCTTGTATCCTATTTACCTCCTCGCCTACCTTCCAACCCCACACTTGCACTCCATAAAATTAAACACTTAACACTAGCGAATCGAACAATTTCATTATCCTTACAAAATCATCTGCGAACAACCTCTTTCCCAGCCCCCACACCTGCATCATCACCACATTTTCCCTTCTCACTCTCTCTCTCTCTCTTTTATAAGACCATCCACTCCCCCATTCCTCCGAAACATAAAGCTTAGGTACGCAAACTCTTTTACTTCCTGTACCGCCTTTCCCTTCCATTTCCACTCCCCTATCTTCTCCTTCCCACCCATTATCCTTTTCATCATCTCCTTTGAAGCCTCCTTGCTCTTTGCTAGTAGCACTACGTCATCTGCATTTGCGAGTTACCACGTCCTGACCCCTCTTACCCTAACTCCTCCTACCACTCAGGCTACTAGCTTACTTTCCATATCCGCGATTGAAATTGCAAAAATCGTTCGGCTAAGCGTAAACCCTTCCATCAACCCCCAATCCATCCAGAAACCCTCCGAGATTCCCTCTCCTCCTCTCACCCTATCTTTCGTCTCGTCATATACATCCCTTACCCTTTGGATCCGGTTTCTCTCCACTCACCTCTCTTCCATTCTCTATCCATCACATGTTGAAAAACGAAAATATTGTCGATAGTGCCTCTTTCCTCCCTAAAGCCCGTATGCGTCTCCGATATTATTCCTTTTCCCTTGACATCCTTTCGCAGCCTATCCGCCCACACTTCTCGTATGCTCTGTACGCTGCATTTATTAGTTTAATTCCTCTATAATTTTCTGCCTCTCCCTATCCCCTTTTTATATAGGAGTACGTTCAACCCCTTGCTTCACCCTCTTGGTAATCCCTCCTCCTCTATACTATTTTCACTACCACCTGCAGTCTCTCCCTCTGCTCTTGTGTGCCAAATAGCCACGCTTTCTTCTGTAACGCGTCTAGCCCTGTCGCCTTAGACCGTTTTAACTTCCTTATCTGCTTCTCTATCTCCTCGTCATACAGCTCCTCTCCATCTACCTCCCTCTTTCTTCTAATCCCATCATCTCTCTTCCGTGTATCTGAGCTCTAAAATTTATCTTTAAAAAATTCCCTCCATTCCTAACTCCCTATTTTCTTACATACCAGGTGTATACATATGAAACCGGTATTGCCATTTAGCGGCCAGTAGGCACACTTGTAGGCACTGTCGGAACTTACCATTTGTGCTAATTGGC
>NC_046657.1:109385815-109389664 GCF_010883055.1 Belonocnema kinseyi | reverse complement strand
GGGCGCATACTTTGAATAAAATATTTGTTATCATTCTCTTGAAATAAATGTGTTTTTTTCTTGAAAAAATACCGGTTTCATATGTATACACCTGGTATACCGACCCTTCGTTTCCTAAACCTACATACGTCCCCTTCTGTCTTAACACATCTCAACTCCTCTTCCAGATCTTTCTTCTTTTCCTGCTGTTTCTTCTTACACATCAACCTAAACTCCTTCCTTATTTCTACGTAGTCTTACCATTCCGTAGTTCCTTCTTTTCACTTCCTGTAGTTATTTTTCACCTTTCTTTAAATCTTTTTACATTCCCTATCCCACCACGACTTCACCATTCTTTATTTACTTCTTTGTAAATACTTTCTTTTGCATTCACGCTTTTACTTTCTCTTTCAGATGCTGCCATATCTCTTCCACTGACTCCCCCTCAAAGCTTACCTTTCCCAACCGCTCCTGATTCTTCTCTATCGCCTCCCTCGTCCATGTCACACTTTTCCCTATCGAACTTTCTTCCCCGTCTTGCATTCTGCCACCCTTCCCTTTTATCCACAAACATTATCGCTGATGGTCTGATTTCACCCTCCCTTCAACTGCGAATTTCTCTTTCTCCTTCCACCCTCCCCCCCTTCCTCTGAATTCTCGTATTAAAGTCCACCCGCCTTTCTCTCTCCTAGTAAGTCGTCCACCCTTTCTTCAATCCTTTTTACCCCATCCTTTTTGTACACAGTCACAAAATTGCTTGTTAACCATCCTATCTTTACTGATTCAAATTTCACGCCCTCCCCCTCTTCTCGAACTTCTTCCTCTAATCCATTCCAAACACCTGTTATAATACCCAACTGACCCATTCTTTCCTCTTTACTCTGGCCGCTTCCTGGTGCCTCTACCTATAACCCCTTGGCAACTTTGGCTCTACTTTATCCCATTCATTTCTTTCTACCCGCATCTTTACTGTTGCTACCACATCAAATTCCCGGATATACCTTCATAAATCCTCATATTTCTTCTTTGCCCCTGCTGAATTCCCAAGTGTTTAGACGAAATAAAAGCTAATTTGAAAGTTGGCGAATTCTTGATAATTAGTGATTTCGCTAAAAATTATTCATTCATAATTCAAGATTCTGCCCACCGTTATTATTGGACAAACGACCAAACCACCATTCAACCGTTTATGACTTACTACAAAGATTCAGAGGGACAGTTATATCACATCAGTTTTATGATCATTTTAAAAGCAGCAGCCTAATATAAAAATCGAAAAAAATTCGTAAACGTTACACATCATGAAGTTGGCTTCTGATGCAAAGGAGAATAGAATTTCTTTGCGACTGCGCATATCAAAAGACTTTACGATTGTATGTGACAGGCGCGTAAAAAAGCACCTACTAAAGTAAGGCTTCAACGACCTTTAGATAATCAAATCGACAATCCCAAGGATTTATTGCAATTTGCAAAGGCCTTGGGAAAAAATTATGTGGCATTCTATACACACGAAGAATATACACAAGAAAAAGCCCTTTTACAAAAACGAATTGACAAGTCGATTACTGTTCCTGTGACTTAAAAATGCCATGCTTTCGTTCTATTTTTAATGACGGGAATTATTGCAAAACAATTTTCAAACGCGAATGCAAACCCTAAACTGAATAAGATAAGGAGACTTTAAGCTCGCCCCTTACTGTCTTAGATCTGGTTATCGTTTCGTCTTACGTTTTTAACTAATTTTCGAATTATAAGAAAGATCCGATTTTTATATTACCAGGGCTTTTATAGCGTATTATCGTAAGCTATGCGTCAACAAAATTAAAATAAAAATGGATTTTTTCCAAAATTTAGTTCAAACCTTTGTTTCTCAAAAATTAAAATTGAAAAAAATGTATTTCAAATCTGCGCCGTATTGTGAAGAATTTGGAAAAATTATTCTTAATTTCATTAAAATTACCAAAGTTATGAAACACTGTAAAAAGTTTCATGTAATTTTACCACAAAGATAATAGAACATAAAAATACCAGTGATTACTGTGGGAGATTTACCAAAATCAGGTAGAAGTAACACGATAGTGTAAAATCGCAAACAGGTAGTAAAAAGCAGTTTTGGCAGAATGAAATTTTACATTCGCCTTGTGAAATTCCAGTGACACTGTAAAACGCCGCCGTCATGATATTATTTAGCAGAAAACATCAAACTTCTTATTGGGTTTGCGGTTACATAAAAAATACGCATCCAGCTTATAAATTTATGATCAGTGGGCGAAATAGGCGCATCCTAATTTCTGTCAACTGCAGTCTGAACAGCCACAACCTTCCAAATTATTTTTTTTCGCAAGCATGCCAACAAATTTTTTCAAGTAAAACACATTGCACTTGCCATTCTGATGCGCTTAACCCAGCACAATCCACGATTATCCGAATGCCGCCAAAATTTTGCACAATCTTGCACTGAATTTACTCGCAGGTTATCGAATATAATAAAAGATCAAATCATGGACGTGCAACGCCATCAAGCGTTCAACAGCAAAATTACAAGGATTATGCAATTTTACATCGCTGCTGTAAAACGTATTTCACTTCGCGTGCGAAATTACACTAATCGTTGGAAGCTTACATAAACATTGTGAAATTACATTTTTATTTCAGTTACACTTTAGTGAAAAATTCCCACAACGATCACTGATATTTTTATGTTCTATGCTTGTTGTGGGAAACTTACACGTTCATTGTAAATTTTATTCGTTTATGGTAAAATTTCTTTAATAATCACTGTCAATTTACAAGAAAAGTGTAATTTTCCCACAACAATCATAGGAAAAAGTTACAGAACGAAATGTAATTTTCACCAGTATTTTTTACAGTGAAGTTAAAAACAATGATGTATGCACGAACTTCAGAGTTCAGATTTTGAATGGGGACATTTTTATGGGAACACCCCAGAAATTTGTTCGAATTAAGACAAAAATGCCTCAAGTCCCATGAAGTTTAACACGTATGTCCCGTAGTTTTGGCTTTAATTATGAAAAATGTCCTTAACAGTGAAAAAAAATTTGTCTGCTGCGTGGACACTTTCTTACCACTACTTTTGTCTCTTAATTTCTTTTTCGTCTCGTGTGTGGGGTTTCAAAAAATCTAACTTTTCATGTTTTTGATGCTATTTTTTATGATTTAAACTAAAAAAAAAACTATCAATAAATTATACGTGACAAATAAATCATTTTTACATCCTCATCAGAGAAGGTATTAGATTTGTATAAAATTTGACCTCCCTAGTTTTTGTCAGAAGTTCCACGTTTTGAGACCCCCTGAATCCGAAAAACAGGTTTTTACGAATGTGTCTATCCGTATGTCTATCTATCTGTCGTTATGTCTGCCTTTATGTCTCTCGGTCTGTCTATGAGCACGATAACTTTTGAACAAATAATTTTATTAGATTGGCTTCTAGTACACTCTTCAAGTGTCCTAAACTAAAGATTAAGTTCGTTAGCCAGCCATTATGGATAAAAATTCAAAAAGTGAGCGCCTTTTGAACATTTTTGATACCATTTTATCAAAATTCAAGAATTCTCTGTGTGGTTATTCATAGTATTTAAAAATTCGGACAATTTATCTGATGACTTTTTTCATAAAATTAAAAATTATGAGAGTTATAGTATTTTCAAAATTCCAAAAAACACAGGAAAATGAAACTTTTAAGCCAATTAACGGACGATATGAAAAAATGACAAAATAAGAAATAGTGTGATTTCTAAATGCCCTAGAAGATTATCATAACAACTTTTTCAATTTTCTTGATCAATCAAAGAATAAATTTTGACAGCATAAAAAATAATAGAAAGTCCAAAAGTTACATTTTTTTAT
>NC_046657.1:109382878-109385715 GCF_010883055.1 Belonocnema kinseyi | reverse complement strand
TTAGAAGTTAAAGATGGTAAGGCTGCTCAGTAGACCGTATGTGTAAAGTTTAAATCATAAAGAAGACATCGGAATTGAGTAAATTCAGTTTATGGAAAACCGACAAAAGTTGCAATTAAACGTTGAATAACCAAATTTTTTAAAAAGAATGCGCATTTTTTTAAACGGGACAATGAAATTTCGTCTGTTTTAATACCAATGCAGGTTACGAATTATAATTAAAATTATTTCTTGAAAAAAAGACCCTACTCTTTCTTCACTCCATTGGGAATCGAACCACAAAACTTCTGATTTCCGGTCAGGTGCTTTTCCAATTAAGCTATTAGAGGGATCAGAATAAGAACTCTTAATTTAAGAAAATAACGCTAATTTTTAGCAAGGCGTTAATGATACAAGTAATTATTTTTTAAATGAATCTGTTATATCATCAGAGATGGTACTTTACCGACCGTAGACAACCCTCGAAACCATGAAGGCAGAAAATCTACACAATATCGATCAAGTTAAGAATCTTCATTAACAGAAAATGCTTAACGTCTAATCAGACTAGATGGAAAATAATATTTCAAATTAAAATTAGAATTATTTCTTAAAAAAAGATCCTACTCTTTCTTCACTCCATTGGGAATCGAACCACAAAATTTCTGATATATAATAATATATATTTATGGGAATTATATAAAATTTCAGGGATAAACTCGAGTGGGAAGCACGACATACGTGATGAGAATGTATTCGTTAAAGCCGAAGGAGCTTTAACAAAAGAGAATTCACAATCACCAAATTACTGTTGCGCGCCCTAGGCGCACTCAAGCTTGCGAGAGTAGCGCTCGAGGAGAATGTGCCGCGAAGCGGGCAAATTTTTTTGCTGCATTTTGGATTTATAGTTTATTGGGATTTGAGCTTTAGAGTTTTGAGGTTAAAAATGTTAATGTTATGGCTTTTAGGGTAATAGGTTATCAATCTCAAGATTATTGAGCTATGAAGGTATAGGGTTATATGGCTGAAGGGTTGATATTGTTGGGCTTTATAGTTTCAAAATGCTTATTGAGGTTAGAAAAAAACGCTCACGTGGTGGAGTAAAACAGGTTTCAGATTTGGTATCAGCAACACAAAAAACATATAATCCACTTGGCCTGGTTTAAGGAACTCGTGGCTCATTTTTTGTTGTGGTCCTGTGTAATTAGATCGACTCCTTGACTACCATGTAAGTTATTATCTGGTCGTTACCACACATAGTTCGAGTCCGTTCTTTAACTCATAATTATTGGTCACTTTTTTGTCGTATCTCTCTTTATTTGTATCATGTACATTGATAATATATAGCTTTCTGTCGTGCTTTATTTTTCTCAGTGGTCTTTCCTTAAGCTCATTTACACCTCTAGCATCCCAAACACCCAGTCTACATTCATAGCCTGAAACTTTTCTGGGACATGCCTTTCGTTAACCTAAGCTTCAAACCAATCTGAGGCTAAGCGATTGTTTGTATTACTCATTTTTTAGAGTATACAGCCAACTACCAACTTGTTACGATTAATATATTTTGTGAGTAAAAATCATGTACAAAATAATAAGCCAATTTCTCGTGAGGAAAAAAGTCCAGTTCTAACGTCTGTCCCACCCGACTACGGGAATTATTAAGATAAAACTAAAACCGAAAGAGTCATGGTTATTTTGTTCTGTGTACTGAGACCAGCATTCTGCATATTAGCAATAAATGAAAAAATCTGTACATTTCTCCACGTTCTCAAAAATTTCCGCAAGTTTAACAAATTTTTGTAAATTGCCAATAGTTTCATAATTTTTTACAGATTGTAAAGATTTTCCTTCATTCTTATAAAGTCGATTAATTTTTATAAATTCCTATTATCTCGATCTATGGCAACACTGCACTCTTGTTTTTAAGAGCAGCTCCTTGCATATTGCAAAACATTCTCGAAGAATTTCTTGTATAAAATATTTTCCCTAATTTTAACCAAAAATCCAAATTCCATTTATCGGAAATTAAATTTTATAGTACAAAAAAATACTCATATTGATGTCGATGGTGTAACATATCTCTTTTCTCGTATTATTCTTGTACGAAATAAATCATATTGCTCACACAAAACTCTACGAATTTCTTGTAAATTAATTCGCTTTGCTATATACAATGTCCTGAGAAGCAGTTCTTGTCTGCGTATTGTCATCATTTCCATTGCTGGAAGGATATTGAAAACAGCCCTCATAATCTTATTATTGAAATGAACAAACAATGCAACCCTAGGAATTAGAATGGATTCCTCTTGACCAACTATGAACAAAAATTTGCTTTGAAGGATTCGGAGGCCTTTGAATGAAAAGTCATTTGTAAGAAAAAGTGACTCAATACAATGTACCCTTCTATTGTAAATTCAAAGACATCCTATCCCACACAACGAGTTCTCTTTATTATGAATAAAGAACAAGAAGAAGAAGAAGGTCTGTAATCACTAAATTAAAAAATTTTGAAAATGATTTAAATTAAATAAATAATGAATTATTAATAACCACTAATACAAATTACAAGAACTTATCTCCTTTAAATTAAAGGAAAAGTATTTATTTGTTAGTAAATGGTTACATTTATCATTTAAAATGCTTCATTTTAATTCTGAAAGCACTTTTCTTGGCAATTTAATCAATCTTACTACTACTTCAAATTGTAACTTATATAATAAAAGTCGTAAGCACTGCTATTTTACGAGGGTAGTTATATAAGTCCTTAGAATGAAGTATAAAAACAATTTTTTTTGGGTAAATTTTTTTTTATTTTTCAACGTAATCTCCTTGGAGCTCTATACACTTGGTCAATCGCT
>NC_046657.1:109374684-109382778 GCF_010883055.1 Belonocnema kinseyi | reverse complement strand
ATATATCTATTCGGGAGTGGTGCTGACTGAAAACAGATGATTTGGAGCGATTCGCGCGCCATCTGTTGGTCATTCTAAGGACTTATTGAACTACCCTCGTACGTTGAAATATTTAGTAAATAACAGAAAAAAATACAAAATGAAAATAAAATGTTTATCTTTCAAACCAGTAAAAACATCAACTTAAATTCAAAGCCTTTTTAAATATAAGACATAAAAGCATTATTCATATTATTCTGTCATAGTTTGCAACAATAAATAACAATACAATGTTATATAACGATTTATTTTTCGCTTTAATTCTCTGTGGCGGGTTTCTTCTAATTGCCTAAAACGTATGAAGCGTTTACATGAATTGTTAAATATTCTTCTGAATGCATAAATCAACTAGGAAATTGGATGCCAGGTAAAGATTTCGTCTTAAATTCTTCTGAACACCGGCCGTTAGCTCAAGGCCTATTATAGGCAGTTAGCCGCCAGCCTAAAGCTTTTAAATGCCTACGACATATTATATAAACCCAGGATCAGAATTATACGAGTAGCATCAGTCCATCGTGTTCAAGTCAACTAACAAATTCTAAAGATTTCTTCAACTACCATAATCATCAACCTCAGGAAAGGGGAAGTGAAGAATTTTACCCTATCTGGATTTGGTTACTAACCCACCACCTGAGAGGAAGCACCAAAAATAAAAAATGTGAACAATAAAGATTTGAAAAGCTTATTATTTAATGATTTGGAATCAAATTCTCAGTATATCCTTTACGACTACTGGGATTCTAATAGGTATACTTCATGTTTTTGGGGTCTCTGAACACAAATCCATGCGCAGAATTGAGCCAGCACGTCAGGATTTGCAGTAAAATTAAAAAAACGGTTAAAACCCTGAAATTTCTAAATAAATTTCGTCCCCAAATCCACAAACCCCAGATTAAATAACCCCAATCCCACAAACTAACAAGCGCGTGGGTTTGAGGTTTGTGGATTTGAGTTCTGGACTTTCGGGTTTGTGAGTTTGTTAGCGAATAAAATTTGGAGAATTGCGCTCAGTTAATGTCAAGATATATGAAGTTTTGAAGTCTGACTAAATCTTCCACTTTGGTCAAGTTCTTATGATACTATTCAAAGTCCCCTCGCCTCTCACGGAGCGGTGCTTATTTAGTGTGCGTCCCCTTGCCTCTCACGATGGGGTACTTGTTTAGCGTGAGTCTCTTCGCCTCTCACGATAGGGTGCTTGTTTAGCATGTGCCCCCTTGCCTCTCACGACGGGGTGCTTGTTTAGCGTGAGTCATCTTGCCTCTCTCGCTTAGGTGCTTGTTTAGCGTGAGTTCGCTTGCCTCTCACGATGGGGTCCTTGTTTAACCTGAGTCTCCTTGCCTCTCACGATAGGGTGCTTGTTGAGCGTGAGTCCCCTTGCCTCTCAAGATGAGGAGCTTGTTTAGCGTGAGTCCCCTTGCCTCTCACGTGGGGGTGCTTGTTTAGCATGAGTCCCTTGCCTCTCACGATGGATTGCTCGTTTAGCCCTTAATCCCCTTGCCTCTCACAATAGAGTGCTTGTTTAGCGTGAGTCCCTTTACCTCTCACAATGTGGGGGTATTGGGGTTTGTGGATTTGGGGCTTGTACGTTTGGGGTTTATAGGTTTGTGGATATGGAGCTTGTGAATTTGGGTTCTGGGGTTTTGGGTTTTGTACGTTTGTAGATATGGAGCTTGTGGGTTTAGGGTTTGTAAGTTTTCGGATTTGTAGGTTTGTGGATACTGGACTTGTGTATTTGGAGTTTGTGGGTTTGGAACTTATGGGTTCGGAGCTTGTTCGTTTGAGGTTTGTGGGCTTGAAGCTTGTTAGTTTAATGAGTTTGAGGCTTGTTAATTTGGGGTTTGTAGGTTTAGGGACAAATTAATGCAGAAATACCATGTTTTTAACCATTTTTTTAATTTTACTGCAAATCCTGACATGCTGGCTCAATTCTGCGAATGGATTCGTGTTCAGCGACCCCAATAACATAAAGTATACCTATTAGAATCTCAGTAGACTCCCAAAACATTTTGTGGACTTGCGTTATCAGTGAACACTATAAAAAGGGGTATATTCTAAATAAAAGAGTTAAACACTCAATTATATTTATTTTTATAAGCTTGTCATAAAGATCTTTCTATTATTTGAAAGCGGAGATCAAGGACGAGGCACTTAAATTTCTGAAGAAGTCTCCTATGCAGACGAAAATGAAATAAAATTCAATTAGAATACAATTGAGTGATATTAATTCTGCTTAATACGCCAAATAGATCCCAGATATACTCGAGACCAGTGTTTGGCGGTAACGCGTTACCAGAAAAGTTACTTTTTTTTAGTAAAAGTAACGCGTTATTTTTGGAATTATTTAAGGAATTATTTATCCGGTACGACACGGGATTACTGAGTTGTGTATCTGTTTAGCGACTTTTCAGTAGGGTGGTCCAAATTTTTTTTTTAATTTTTACAAATACCGGCCGAAAAATTGTTCAAATTCACACAAAAAGAAATCCATAAAAAATTATATTTAGAGGTGCCACAAGCCCTATATGAAGTTTAAAACCTATTTCTGATACGAAAGAAAGATGTTTTTGTTAATTTTATTCAGAATCCTTAATATTATCTAAAAAATTGAAACTAAACATCTCTCTTTACAATTAGCAATGAGACAATTGCTGCCTTTCTGATACCTCACTGAAATCTCTGAGTAACTTATTCAAGGGGAGGTTGCATTCAATATGATCCACGCAAAAAATTTGAAGCATATTTCAAATATCTGTTTGATCTCGAAAAAAAATATATTCGTAGAAAAAATTCTTTTGAATATAGTTTTCTCTACTGTTTATTTATGATTTTTTTGATAACTAATACGGTGAAGCAAAGTTAAAGATTTTAGAAAAAAAACAGAACTTTCTAGCACTTATTTAAGATAAGATTGGTATAAGCATTAATAAAATAAACATTATTAATCTAGATGAAGATAGTCATGAACAACAATAATTTTTTGAAACAATTGTTTTTGGGAAATCATAATAATTATTAAGTTACTTCTAACGAAAAATAGTCAAATAGTTCAAAATATCAGGGAAACCCGCAATATTCGACCATTAAGCAAAGAAAATATTATTAAGAATAATAAGAAATTATTTTGAACAATCACTATTGTTAACACTGATGAACTATCACCGCCCTATAATTGAAAATTGAACAAGAAATGGATAATTATTGAAAAACACCAGAACTTTCTAACTCTATTTTATCAGAAAATTACTAATAACAATAATAAATTGTTCAAACAATGTAGTTAAACATCTCATTACAAGTTTGAAATTTTATTTAATGTTTTAGAAACAATCTTCATTGAAAAGATAGCAAAAAATAATAATTGTGCGTCGAAATCACGCGAAACTCATTTTTTCTTGTATGGTAGATTTTTAGGATCCTATAAAGCAGACTTATAGGGGTGATATTTAAAAACTGATATTTTATTTACATTCTTTTGCTAATGGCGAAGAGAAATTTTGAATTCCAATTAGATACAGCTAATGTTGAAAATTCTGAATAAAATTTACAAAAACGTCTTTTTTCCTACAGTACTCGTACAAATGTGAAAAAAAAATCCAATGCATTTTGGAACCACCATACTGTGCTGTACCACCGGAACGATACTTTTAGACAAAATACATCGCATGAGCGAGGACAATTTCGAACAATTGGTACTATTGAAAAAAATATTAAGTTTTATGGAAAGCCTTAAGTAGACTGCAGCATAGATTTATACACTTAATATAGTTTAAATAAAGGAGAGCTTACAGACCAATTCAGTATTTTTTAATTACTTTATGTAACTGTAAATATACTATAGAGTTTTATCAACATTTTTAAGGAGATGTATCAAATTCTTAAGATTCTTTTTGGACATTCAAATAATGTATTAAATATTTAAGAAAAAATGTAACGGAAAGGTAATGGTACCGTAAACGCGTTACTTTCAGACAGTAACGTGTGAAACACTGCTCGAGACTCTATTCGGAGCTACACTGTTAAAAATGTTTGTGATTTTACAATACCTCACAACACAAAATGTAATATGCAATTACAATTTTGGTATTGTGAAGTGAAATTACAATACACGTATTGTGAATTGAAAGCTGCGCAAGTCCGCCGCTGCGAAGCAGCGCCATATTCACGGTGTTCCCACTCCCATATAAAATTGGTGAACGAATTATAGTAATTGCTACGTCCCCTAGGTGGTGCTCGTGTGAATTCAGAATTAGAAATGAACTTGAGCAGACGATAGAAGTTCTATCATCTGTTCACGTCTGCTCAAGTTCACTGTAGTTGCAAGAATTATATATTTTTTTGCGTGATGAACTTGCATTCACAATGGATTATCACCGATATCACAAACTACAAATGGAACCAAATCAAATCAATCATCGATCAAATACAATAAAATGTTAAAGCCTGTTGGAATCGTTCTGATAGAACGAACAATCAAATGTTAAAGTATGTTGAAATCTTCCTATTATATATCGATTGCAACAGACTTAAACATTTTATTGCATTTGATCGAGGATAGATTTTATTTTGTTCAATTTTTGGTTTGTTTTATTGGTTGTTATTATTCATGTATTGATTTGAGAAAGAGAAGTCAACATAATCTACAAATGAAGGAGAGAAGGGAAGGTGGGGTTGTTGATGTGGACAATAGTTCTTGCTATGTCCCCTAGGTGGCGCTGATCTCACATTTTGCCACAATCTATAAGTAACCCCCCAAAATACATTAGAGTGGACACACCGTGGCCATATTATACATATCAGCTGAAATATGAATGGTTTTATTTTGTACAATATCGGAGTAGAATATTTTATTTAAAAGTAAGGCAGTAGAGAAGTTTATACATGTTTATATTTAATCTAAGGTCTTCGCGAAATATAGACCTCCTTCAGAAAGAGAATATAAGATTGAAATTTAGCGAAATATGGTTTGCATCTGAAAGCAAAAACAGAAGTTGGTATTTTCATAGTAACTTTTAGATTGTCTTGATTTTTATTTTATAATTTTACGAATAAAATTTTGGGTAATATTACTACTTTGAGCGTGGTCACTTCCCTGTATTGAGATTAGGGATTCTACACAAGCTTGTAAAATTACAACACTACATATCGTAACATAACCTAAATTCTGCGATAAACATACGTTGAATGTTGGTAATAATCGAGCCCACATTCGACGTTGGGGTTTTCCCAAAATAGCAAAATCGCAACAAATTTTGAAAATCCAATACGATATGTAATATGTCAGAATGTACACGTAAAATTATCAAAAAGAAATGGAAATTATCCACTCACATGCCGAAAATTCCAACATGATGTAAAATTCTGATAAATCTGAAGAATCTGGAAAATGGAGAAAAAAATATTACAAGTTAATTTAAATTTTTTTCTGAATTAAATATTCGAAATAAATATATTGTTTACTTTTTAAACATTTTTTCGAAACAGATTGAAGTAAAAAAAATTGTATTGAAAATAAAATACTTCCTACTAGAAAACTTTCTTCGTTATGTTGAACAACAATTATGTTACTTATTAAATTAGTATTTTTTTAATTTTAAAATTGCACACCTTTGAGAATTAAAATGACCTACATTGTTAACAATGGTTTTTGATTAATATTTTCTTTAATTTCATTTTAAATCTCCCGCCGAGAAGACTTTAGGGTCTAATGCGTCTAAGTAGAGATGGTATAAGCAAGCCTCAAAATTCTGCATCATAAATCTTCAGCAATCGTGATAAGATATGTTTTTACTCACGAGCACTTGTTAGTTTCGTTCAAAATAGAAGAAGGGTATGTTAAGGTGAGTGTAGCAATTTTAACCTATTGCAAAAATCAGCATGATTGTACTAGTCCAAGTTATTTCATTGTTGTCGCTGTTTTGAGGTAAAATTACAGAATTCGTCTTTTCTTTACAACATTCAATAAACTTCCCTGGCGGACCAAAGGAACCGAATGAAACCTCTACAAAGTACCCGTGAAGACCCCATTGGGTCCCCATTCGGTTCCTTTTTAAAATTTTTTTAAAAAACAGCAAGATCAACTTTTAAACTGTTGAAGTTCGGATTTTACGTTAAATTTTCTATTAGAAACTCACGTAGTAATCGCAATACTTCTTTTTGCAGTGTTAACAATTTTTAAAAACATCATTAACTTCTGCTGAAGATGACTTCAAGCCATGGACATAGGAAACACGGGACTAGGCATGCCATCCTAACTAGCCGAGCGGGGTTGAATCCGTGGGGGGGGGGGGGGAATTCCATGAATGGGGAAAGCCGCCATCCTACGATGTGCCATTTGATTATGCGCACGAGCATTTTTGCCCACAAACTATGCATGAAAATAAACACATGTGAGCGCTGTCATGTTTTTCGCGGGACATCAAAAGGTGGCGGACCTCCCCTCTCATTGCATCACCCCCGCAATGGCATGCCTAGTCCCTTGTTTCCTATGTCCATACTTCAAACGCATCCATAATAGCTCAAGTAGTATGTTGCTCGCGAAGTTTAAAAATAAAATTCTCTCTCACTTGTATCGCAACGTTGTTGTCTGAGGGCTCCACTGCGTGGCGCTAGCATCCGTACAAAATTCGTAAAGTTACCGACGGAACGCTTATTAACTGCTACTCCATGGACATAGGAAATAAGGGACTAGGCATGCCATTGCGGGGCTGATGCAATGAGAGGGGAGGTCCGCCACATTTTGATGTCCCGCGACAAACATGACAGCGCCCACATGTTTATATTTTCATTCACAGTTTGTCGGCAAAAACGCTCGTGCGCATAATCAAATGACACATCGTAAGATGGCGGCTCCCCCCACTCATGGAATTCTCCCCCCTCCCGTGGATTGAACCCCGCTTGCCAAGTTAGGATGGCATGCCTAGTCCTTTGTTTCCTATTTCTATGTGCTACTCAAAGAAGATGCACTTGCAGCCGCCTTCAAGCCATGTAAATGACAGGTATTTTATTTTTTAAAGTTTTTAACGCTACAAGAAAAAGTATTGCGATTACTCCGTGAGCTTCTAATGCAAATTTTAACGTAGAATCCGAATTTCACCAACTTAAAAGTTGATTTTGCTGTTATTTGAGTGTTTTAAAAAGTAACCGAATGGAGACCCAAGGGGGTCTTTACGGGTACTTTGTAGAGGCTCCATTCGGTTCCTTCGGTTCGCCAGGGTTTGACAATTATAATTATATTTATTTCTTTTTTCATATGTTAAAATCGCTAAACTTGCCTTTACATCGAACTTCTTATATGTACTTTGAACGAAAATAACACAATCTAGCGATGAAAAAATTCGAAATGAAAAAATAGTAATTTTTTTATTCTGCCCTGTAATATTGCCAAATGTAAGGGAAAAATTCCGCAAGCCGGAAATTTCATACACTTAATCTAGGAAAATTACCATAACCTATAAATTCACATTTATTTGTAAATTTACAACACCGAGTGGCAACTTCACATAACTTAAAAGTAAAATCACAACAGGGATTGAATAAACTTCCATTACATTTATTGTGAAATAACAACAGAAATTTTCAACGGGGTACCAGGTAAACTTCAGGGTTATATCCAAAACATAAACGGGACACAATTCCGCTATTGGGGCCTATCTGGGAGTCATACCAGAAGCTAGAAAACATGTATTCGGGCCGTATTCGATCCTAGTCGAAATTTATTTGCTAGAGCAAATTGAAACAGATGATGTGATATAATGCTAAATTTGCAGCATAGAAAAATTGCTTGCCATATTATCATTGCACTTAAATTATTTTTGAAATTACATAATTGCACCCACGAGCACTTAGAAACATAATCGCACGCTCGAACGCTTTGAAAATACACACCCTCTGGGGATTGGAAACCTACCTGAACTACCTGCACCTGGGTCTAAACATAAATATACTGCACGCCTTAGACAATTGAGACTCCGGATTCTATAACCACGCATAAAATTTGCCTGGCCGCTTCAGGCCGCTCGAGTTGGCCCCTGATGGCTTGAAAATCAGTTTTCGAAA
>NC_046657.1:109371400-109374584 GCF_010883055.1 Belonocnema kinseyi | reverse complement strand
TTCCTATAAAGTGATATCTTAAAAAGTTGAATTTTCGAAAACTGATTTTCAAGCCATCAGGGGCCAACTCGAGCGGCCTGAAGCGGCCAGGCAAATTTTATGGGTGGTTATAGAATCCGGAGTCTCAATTGTAGTCACAACAAATAGATTAGTCACATTTACCAGCAATTTATTTTCTAAGAAATAAAAGTAGTAAAGGTTACAAGTGTTGCCCCTTGGCGATATTGGTAGAACTGAAATCTGAGCAGTGCTGCCAACATTCGCATCGAAATATCGCATCATATTTTCGATGATCGCCATTTTAACCTGAACCTTTACGTATAAAGTGTAAACACGTGGAAAGTATTGAAAAGCATCGTATAAATCCTTAGGGCGTCCTCTACGGCCTACGCCTAGGGCACCTTTTCACGGAGGTCTGTTTTGAAATAATCGTAGAATGAATATTTTTCGTAGCATTCATTTCCAGTTACTTTTCGATTATGGAAAATTTGATTGATTGATAACCTAGATACGAACTTGATGTGTCAAATAAATTCAACGAATACTTCAAAACAGGCCTCCGTGAAAAGGTACCCTCATTTGTATAAATACATCATCGTGACAATTCAGCTTTCCAGAGAGATAAATATAATTATATGAATAGCAAGAAAATATAAGATTGAATAGTAATATTATATAAGATTATATAATTGTAAGGATTACTACTTTAAGTAGTAAGACCAACTAATTTATTTGTAAATAACTAATTTAATAGTAAGACTTACTAATTGAAGCAGTAACGCTTACTATTTCAAGTAGTAAACACACCTACCTGAAAGTAGTACCTACCATTGAAAGTTGTAGCGAGAACAAATAAAGTAGTAAGGACAACTACTATCAATCTTGCGAATAAAAATAGTAGCCTCAACCACTTTAATAGTAAAGGCATATATTACAAACTAAAATAGTTGGGCCTACTACTTTGTTACTTGTCCCAACCAACTAGTTTTTTCAGTGTTGTCTCGCACTCTGGAAAAGCCGCAGCGGCACAGGCGATGAACACTTATTGTTCATTTCTGGAAAGTTGTAGCGTTGGTATCTTTATCAGAAAATGGATCTCGATGTACTTAAAGCCGCTGTTCTTGGTAGTGCGGAACCCACTTTAACTATAGGCTTCCTACCACAACTAAGTACGTGTATTCAAGGAGTGTTAAGGAAAAAATATCACTAGTCAAATCCAGTAAATTGACCTTCGGTTTCGTGACAGCTTTTCACTTGATTTTATAGAGACCTTAATCTGAGAGATTAAATATCTTTGAATTCAGAATAGAAAGATACATTATTTTGAGCCGCTTTTTGGAAATAGATAATTTAAATAATATGACTTCCAGGCTATAATCTGCATTACAACTTTGCACTTTACTTCTGGAGACCTCGCGGTGTGGAATCTTTGGCTTTTTCAAAAAGAATTTACACAGAGAAAAAGATATCGCACAATGATATCGCAAAATCTCTATATTGCAAAAAAGCGCAATATGATAACGTACAATCAGGTCCCGGAGCTTTGTACGATATTATAATGCACTAATTTCACAGGAAAAAATGAAGTAAAATTCGGTTAATATCGTCTTCTATACGGCGCGGCGTCCTTAGCAGCAATGGGGAAAAGGCAGAGTATGAGTGAGTTCGAGCTAAAAATCGAAACACCAGATTTAAAACAATCACAGAAAAAACGAAAAATTTGCTGTAGGTACGACCTGCAACGGTTAATGATTAAGCATATTTTCACTGAGGTTAGGAAAATAATTCTGAACTCGTCGATGCAAAATATAACTGACAGGTGAGAGTCCCCATTTCTCTCAAATTTAATGAAGTTAAACGACGCTGGATAGCGCTGGCGTCCTAATTGTCACTAACCGCGAATAAAAATGGAGCGATTATAAGATGAAAGATTATCCAGGCAAGGTTAAAAATCGGAAATTATCTTCGATGTAAAATTTATCTTTAATTTATTCTGTAATCGTTTGTTTACTAATCGAACCCTCGCGAGATCACAAAAGAAGAAGCACAATGTGATAGCGTAATAAACTTAAATTCTTACGTTATAGACTGCACAATTATGCGGTATATAATGTGAAAACTTACAATGTGCGATATCACAATTTTGCGCTATTATAATGCGATAATTACGATATATAGCGCAGGAATTACGCTATATATTGTAATTCATGCGATATAATTTTCTCAGTGTAGAGGGATAATTCTCTGGAATAAAATGAATCTCAATGAACATTAGCAAATATTTTTTAACGAAAACAAATCTTGTGCGATCATAGTTTGAATGAATTCGAGAGTTGAGACAGCTCTATAAATCTATAAAAAGAAAGTTAGATAGACTTGTTTGTTTTATTGTTATTTAAACACTAACAGTCTCTCTGGCACTAATAAACATAAAATATATCGGAGAAAAATCACCGACATATTACAAGACAAATGGAAGGGTTAGAAGTAAAAAATGAACGTAATTTCTAAAGGAATGATTTTTCAAATAAGCTTGAATTTTGATTAAATATTTAAAAATTATATTTCTTAAATTTTTAGAGAGAAATCTGGTTCGTTGGGCGGAATGCCGGAGGTAATTCAGTCTGAGTAGTGTGGATGTCCAATTTATGGGGGAATCAATATGGCCGCTAGCTATTGCAAGGGTGGCAAGCGTAAACAGTAAACATAACCTATTGTTGTACTTATTATTTTAAAGGTGTCTTAAAAGTACAGTGAAACACTTCTATAGCGGGCATTTGGGGCTGACGGTAGGTGGGTACTAATTCATTATAGCCCGCTCCACTTTTGCTTGTTCACGCCTGAGTGACAGCCGCAAATCCCGCGCACCTCCTGTTACACCTACATGCACGCGGCGTCAATTCTCGGAAGGGCTATAGAAGGGAGTGCTATAGAAGAGTTTCACTGTATAAAGAAGAGCCTAAAAAGTATTCAGAATGCCTAGTAACGTTCGGGGAACGTTACGCGCATCGCGTGCGAGGCGCGCTGTGAATGCAGGTTGCGAGGCATATGCGACGCACTTTGTGAGGGGCAAGTAGGTGCGAGGCATACCAGGTGTATACATATGAAACCGGTATTTTTTCAAGAAAAAAACACATTTATTTCAAGAGAATGATAACAAATATTTTATTCAAAGTATGCGCCC
>NC_046657.1:109346306-109371300 GCF_010883055.1 Belonocnema kinseyi | reverse complement strand
TATGAAACTTGAAATGTTTGGTATTGGATATTGTTGACAGATGACAATACGCCAATTAGCACAAATGGTAAGTTCCGACAGTGCCTACAAGTGTGCTTACTGACCGCTAGATGGCAATACCGGTTTCATATGTATACACCTGGTATGCGCCGCACTGACTTGTACAAAAAGGGAAAACTCTTAATTTTTCAATTAAAATTGTTTTGAGACCCCCTGAATCCGAAAATAAGGTTTTTCGATGGCGTATGTCTGTCTGTCTGTCTGTCCGCCCGTAAACACGATAACTCCCGAAGAAAGGAACGGATAAAATCCATCTTTGGCATACTTTCTTTAGGTCCTAAAAGACAGGACGAGTTCGTTAAACAGCCATTTTTGATGCAAATTTAAAAAGTGAGCGCATTTTGAACATTTTTGACCACTTATTTCTGAATTTGAAAATTCTATGTACAGATATTTATAGTATTAAAAAGAAAAAACAATTTACCCTCATGACTTTTCTTAATAAAAAGAAAATTCTCAGAGTTACAGTATTTTCAAAATTTTGTTAATCAAACGAAAAACAAAATTTTAAGCCAAAAAACGCACAATACGAAAAAAAAGTCAAGAAAAGAAAAACATTTCTTTTTGAAAGTCCTACAAGATTATCATAACCAATTTTTTGATTTTCTTGAAAAATCGTAAATTCTAATTTTGATTTCACAAAAAATAATGAAAAATCAGACATTCTATTTTGTTGAGCAAACTTAATTTTTAATTAAAAATTGTTTAAATAATTAACAGTTCTTGTAAATTTTCAATACAACATAATGAATTAAAATTATTCTTTAAAGAAGATTCATTTACGAAAATTATTTTAATATTTAAACTGTTTGAAGATTACATAAATGCTAAAAACCATAAATGAGCTCCACTCGAATTCGGCACGATCGCTGCAACTTAATCGCTAGGAATGTTTACATCCAATAATGTAAACAGATACCTCGAACGCGAGCTCGAACGTGCCTGTTTCACTTTTCTATCACTCTATGGGAAGCGGAGACCACCTTTCAACTATAGGATAACTTTTTGGAAAAATTCCCTGTTCCAATTCGTAATTTAATTTTTTTTAAGACCTTTCTTAATACTTTTCGAAAATTTTCGTTTCCAAAAAGAATTGGAATTTTTGTAAAATTCCCTGTTCCCAATCATAATTTTAATTTTTTTCAAAAATGTCCTGTTTTAACTTAAAATTCATTATAATAAAAAATTCCCTGTTCCAGCTCGGTATTTATTTAAATTTTAGCATTCCCTGTTCCAAGAAGAATTATATTTCTTTTGGATAAATACCAGTTTCAATTCAGAATTAATTAAAAATTGAAAATTCTCTGCTTCAACTCAGAGTTATAATTCTTTGGAAAAATTTCCTGTTCCACTTCAAAATTTTATTCGTTTTCGAAAATTTTCAGTGCTAGCACGGAATTAGTTAAAATTTGAACTTCCCGATTATTATTCTGAATAAACTCTTGTTCCAACTATAAATTTGTAAAAGATTGAAAAATGTCTGTTTAAACTATTTTAAATTATTTTTATTTTAAATAATTTAAAAATCCTTAAAATGTTTCGAAACTCTATTTCAAGATCTCGAAACATCTACATGTTGTTACGAATTGTTTTAAATTAAAAAATATTATTTAAATTTTTCACAACTTATAAATATCTTTTAAAATTATTCGAATTTCAAATAACTAAAAAAAATTATTTTCAATTTTCCTAGCATTCTTAAAAAATGTTATTATTAAAAAGCTTCTAAATTTCATGTTCGAAATCTGCCAACATCTATATTTGGTTTCAAATTAGGCCGCGGAATATTTGTTTAAATTATTTGAAATCATTTCAAATTTTTAATTAATTTTGAATTTTTTCAAAACTTCTAAATATTTCTACAACTTACTCGATCTTTTCCAAGAATAATAGGTGTTTAATTGTTATTTATACATCAAAATTTAAGAAGTTGACTTACAAATTAATTTTTTTTAATAGAACAATTAAAATTGTAATTTTCAAAATTTAGTTTTTATTTCTGTTTTGAGTATTTTCATTATAATTACTGATTTTAAATGTACAGTCACATATTTCTAAATATTAAGTAACTGTTCTTTTTTTAATTAAAAAATTTTTAATTACGTGGTTTAAGAATGGAATATTTTAGACTGAAATTTAATAAAAAGCCTTTAATCATAAACATATTATTTAAAAGTTATTTTAAAATTAAAAAGATTTTATAAAGTTTCAATAGTTTAATTTTGAACGTTAAAAATCTTGGAGTTTTAAAATCGTGAACTGATGCGGAATCGTTTTTTACAATCAATTATTATTTATTTTTTAAATTTTAGAGTGCGATTCAAATTTAATCATCATAATTTAATTCATATTCACAATTGATCAACTAAAAATGTTTTTTATGAAAAATCTTTGTTTTTAGACGGTTCTAATTTTTAATTGCTTAAGTCTTTAAAACTGCATTTTGAAATTCTTTTAATTCAAAGACGCATTCTAAACTGAATGCTATCAGAATTTTAGAAAACGGTTGAAATCTAAGTTGGACGGATTTTTTTTCTAAACATTTGTAAAACTCCTGATCAAAAAATAAATTCACGGTGATTTCCCGGTTTTTCCCGGTCTCATAAAATTCCCGGTTTCCCGACCTAGCGGCCACCCTGTTGAATGCACTAAGCTTTTCAGAATTTTATGCAGAATGTAAAAAATATATTATCTAAAATTCATGCAAACCACCCAATTTTTCAATTTTTCAAAACTTACAAAACAAATTATTTTGTAAATCATTTGAAAACGAGTAGCGATAATGAAAAAAACTGATATATTATTTTTCACAAACAAAAAAGTATTATTAAATCGTTTAAGCAATTTTTTGAATATGAGATACGGAATAACCAATAAACAAGCAAAAAAAAATATTCCACGGTTACTCTCATTTAATTTCTCAATTTTTCAAATTGATATCCCAATTTATGTAAACGTAAGTTTTTGCGCAAAAATGTCACAGTTTTTTCAAATGCAACTTATGCTGTATCAAATTTGGTTTGTTTTCTTTTTCATAATTATAGAAATTGAGGACCAGACAAACGTTTCTTAGTGCTTCTTATTTAATTTCCCAAATTTGCAACTCCATATCGCGTTTCGTGTAAACCTAAGTTGGATTTGAAAAAAAAAACGTTAAAAAAATGGTTGAGGTTACGCTCACATTACCTCCAGTATAAAGTTCATCAGATTTGAGGAGACATATAAATTAAAAATTAAATATACATTCTATAAAATTTAAAATTTACTTTATATACATCATCTGCCTTTACACAATATATAATATTAATTCTTAAAAATAATTTTTTATTAATAGCGTACATCACAATTCACAAGCGCTCATTTCACAGGCCTTAATTTTCACTTAAGTTCATTCACTTTTTCCTTCTGTTTCGCACGATATGATCTGATACCTGCTGATATCGAGATATGATTAATCCTTTTTTTACATAACAGTGTTAATAACAGAGTTTTCTGGATATCACAACACTACTGTGGCTGAACTGTGACTTTGGTAGATTATTGCTCCCGTAAAATTTATCACAGCTGCCAAAACAAAAACTGGCATCCAGCGACCATGGGACGCAGTTACCAATTCCGCTGTGAGTGGTCCACACAAAATTCCCGGGATTGTCGCCTGAGAATTAACCAAATTAATCCCATCTCTTTTTTTATTTAAAAGAAGTATAAAAGTTTCAATTTGGGACAGAGGGGTGCTTCCACTGTACTGCGCAATGTAAAAAATGTGTCATGGGAGTTAAAAACGACCGTGCTGCGGCGCTAGTAGTAACTTTTTTTTCTACAAACCCATGCAGTACCATAGAAAAAAAGCATAAAAAATACAAAATAAACATGAAAAAGTGTTTAAAATCTTTTTTTGTTCATAGTATAGAGTTACCCTTGGAAAAATCTCACGAACTTGAATGACATTATCCATTACTTTATTTTTTAGGTTTTATACACGAAGCAAAATTCTGTTTTCATACTTTCCTAAATAAAATAAATAATAAAAATAAAAAATAATTATCCTAAAATACTTTTTCTCAAATATTTGTTTGATTAAAAATGAAGTATTTCAAACAAATTTTGAATTCAGGGTGGCCGTTTTTGTCAAAGACAAAAGTTCCTGGTTTTTCCCCGGTTCGCAAACATTTTTCACGGTCAATGAAAAATGCATAAAAATTACAAAATAAATATGAAAAAGTCTTTAAAATCTTTTTTTTAAATAGTATAGAGTCAGATAGTAAATGGGAGGCACTTATTTATTATTTTATACGAAAAAGCGGTATAACTGACATAATTTTAAAAAAATTTGCATGGATACTCAAAACTTATAAAAAATAATAAATAAATAACGAATACACAAATAGATGAAAAAAATGACCGAAAAAATATATTATTACCGAATTATAAAATTTCCTAAATTTCAAATAATGAAAAAATTTTTAATTGACAAAAAATAATATCCCGAATTTACAAATATCCAAAACTAAAATTCATCGACTTCGAAACCGACTTTTAAAATGAACGGATTATTAAATTCCCAGAAATATTTCAATTCCCCAAATTTATAACTGCTGAACATAGTTAATTGATTATTAATTTATGAGCAAATTTAAATTTCAGGAATAGAAATATTTATGTGAATTTAACAATTTATTTATTTTATGATTCGGTCAATTCATAATTCATTAATTTATATTTTCGGCCATTTTTTTCGCTAATTTGTGGTTTTGTTATTATTTTTTTTTCTTTATTTTGTATTAATCCCGGATATTCGTACACTTTTAAATATAGTGATGAAGAACTAATTTTTTTTTAATTACCGGTTTAGAATATAATGCTACTATATAATAAATCTTAAATGTGACATTTTTTTAATTAAATAAAGTTTGTACAAAGCTCAAATATTGTAACATTTGTTTAGAGACTCTTGAAGAAAGACCATTAAAGATTTTTTTATCTTTGACAAAACTCAAAGTAAATGGAAATTATTTTTCGCAGTATTATAATAAATCCATATTGAAATTAAAATATGAGCATTGACAACAAGAAAATAAGTATTACCAGTTTGTTTTTAAAATTATATAAATATAATTTTCATAAGATTCTTGAGAAAATAAAAAAAAAACAGATTTTTTGAATATTTCAGACATGTCAGAAAAGAATCTAAAAGTTTTTAAAGAAATTTTTTTATTACAATATAGGATTTGGGAAGCATTCAAGAAATATTTGATAACTTTTCGAAAATATTTCACCGTTTTCAAATATTTTTAACTGACTCTAATTTTTCTTACAATTTTATAATGCTATTCAAAATTTTATAAAAATTACTTTATAATCTTTTAAATTTTCCAAACAATTTTAAGAAAATTTATTTATTCTCTTGAAAAATTTCGAAATTATTTTAAAGCTCTTTCCTAAAGTTTAGTTTTGAAATCTTTAAACATTTACATTTTCTAAAAATCTTCTAAAGTTTAAAACTCATTTGAAATATCTTCAATTTTACAAAATATTACTTGATTTTACTCGATTTTTTATTTGTTTTTATTTTGTAATCTTACCAAATTCAAACCTTTTGCTTTAAAATCTTGTAAACTCTTTTTTGAAATTTTCAGAGGAATATCAGGAAAATTCTCGTTTCTGTAATCTCTTTCAGATTCTTCTTCAATAATTTTTTTAATATTTTAAAATCTTTTAAAATAATCTCTTTAAATTAAATTCTCGAAATGAAAATTTTTTAAAATTTTTTCTATGAATCTGAAAAAACAGTCTTTCCTTTTCGTCACTACAAAATTTTTACAAAAAATCTTCACAAGTTTGACCTATTTTTGAATCGTTTCAAAACTTCTGAATATCTTTTAACCTTACACAAATTTGTTCTAATTTTACGTAATATGGCAAAAATTACAAAATTTTGTTTTAAAATCTTTTACACACTTTTTAAAAATTTTAGGAAATAATTCAAAATATGTTGTGATCTTTTTTTCAATTTTCTCTTGAAATTTCTTACAAAACGATCATTTAAAAATTTCCCATGAATCTCAAGAACTTTTATTTCATTCTCTTGACACCCTGACAAAATTCAGTTTTTTTAAAGATATCTGTGAATCCTGAAAAAATAAAAAAATTATCTCAAAGTCTGCCATATAATTTATTTTTTTATTTTTCCAGATTTACAAATTTATTAGGTAAACTGAATTTGGTCAGGGTGTGAAAAAAAGTTCTTAAAATTCATGAGAAATTTTTAAATGATTGTATTGTAAGGAATTTCAAGAGAAAATCGACAAAAAAGATCACAAAATATTTTGAATCATTTCCTGAAATTTTTAAAAAGCGTAAAAGACTTTAAAGCAAAATTTTACATTTTTTTATATTTCATAATTTTAGAAAAAATTTAAGTAAGTTTAAAAGATATTCAAAAGTTTTGAAACGATTTAAAAATGATTAAAGCTTGTAAAGATTTTTTAAAGAATTCTGTAAAGTTTCACGAAAATGAAAGATATTTTTTCAGGTTCCTAAGAAACATTAAAATAATTTTTTATTTCAAAAAATTAATTTGAAGAGATTGTTTAAAAAGATTTTAGAAGATTTCAAAAACAGTACAAGAAGAATTGGAAAGATTTAAAGGCAATTTTTTTATTTTACAGAATAAATAAAAAATGCATGAAAAACTTGAATAATTTTTAGAAATTGGAAGGTTAAGAAGGTCTGACAAGATTTTAAAAAAACTCTTATATTCGCATGAAAATTTTAAATAATATTTTATTTTTAAAAATGAACTTTACGGGAAAATTGAAAAAGGTTTTTAAACATAAAAAATGATTTCCTCAAATTTCTAAAAATAGTTAAGAAGATTTTAAAGTAAAATGTTTCAGATTGTAAAGTAATTTTTTAAAATTTGGAATGATATTTGAAAATTTTGAACAGAATTCGTGTCAGTTACAAATATTTTCAGTAATTTATGACGTTTTAAATGGATTACAAATATTTGAAAACACGAAAACATTTTCGAAAATTTATCAAATATTTTTTGATTCCTTCCCATCTTCTAAAAGTTCTAAACATCTTTTAAAAGGACTCGAATTTTTCATAATATTTTGTAAAATCCTATATTATAAAATTTTTTTTAAAATCTTCTAGATTCTTGTTTGACAAGCCTAAAATATTTTAAAATCTTTTCACTTTCTCAAGAATCTTGTGAAAATTATATTCAGACAAATTTGAAACCAAGGTGATAATAGTTATTTTCCTGTCCTTAATTCTTAGAATTGAATTTCAACATGGATCTATTATAGCACTTCGAAAAATATTTTCGATTAATTTGAGTGTTGTCAGAGATAAAAAGTTTTCGTTAACGGTCTTTGTGACATATAAATTCTAAAATATTTGAGCTTCGTTACAAAGTCTAATTGATTTAAAAAATATAACATTTAATAGTTCGTTATTTCATTGTAATAGAAAACAATATTTTAGGATTGATCATATTCCTTGTTTGTCATCTATAAAATTATATTTATTAACTAGTGGCATTATATTTTAAAATGGCAATATAAAAAAAATTATTTCTTTATCACTATATTTAAAAGTATTTGAATATCCGGGACTAACACAAAATAACGAAAAAATGAATAACAAAATCATAAATTAGCAAGAAAAAAAATTGTCGAATTATGAAATAAATTGAATTATTAAATTCCCATGAATATTTCTATTGCTGAAATTTAAGTTTGACGAAATTTCAAATTTGCCGAAAATAATTAATAAATTATTAATTAATCATTAATTTAATTGTTTGCCTTATTTATAATTATATTAATAGCTCATAAATTACTAATCCATTAACAATGTTCAGCAGTTCTAAATTTCGAGAATCGAAATATTTGTGGGAATTTAATCATTCTTCTATTTTACAAGTCGGTCTGTTTAAAGCATTTTTAAATTCGGGATTTTATTTTTTGTCAGTTTTTCATATAATAAAGAAAATGCATTTTCCCTATATTACTACATGGTTTTGTAGAACAAAGTTACTACTAGCGCCGCCGCACGGCCGTTTTCTCAACTCTTGTAACACATTTTTTGCATTGGGCAGTATAGTGGAAGCACCCCTCCCCCTGATTTAGAGCCAGGACAATCACAGGTTTGAGGTTAAGTATAAAAGTGGCCTTGTTTGTTTGGCGCGAAATTTGAACTCAATTTTACCGTCTTCTATACATGACGAATTAGGCTTTAAAAATAAATATATTTTTTAATCAAAAAATTACAAAACTCACTATTGTGTTCGATATTGCAAAAGTAATGCCTGCATGATTGGGTGCCACGTCTGCGTGATTGCTGAGGTGGCCGGAAGAATTACAGGCGCAGAGTCCCATCGAAATTGAGATAAATCTTTAAAAGAGAAAAAAAATTATATCAATTTTTTTGAGTAGATTATTCAATCGAAATTAATTTCTAATTTACTTTACGCACATCACTGCTAAAACAAGATTGTCGACTGCACAAAATGCAAGAAGAAAAGCCCCAGGGCCAATCAGGCCAATATTTGTCATCAGTCTTCTCACACTCAAAACCGACCATCTTTTTTGTATGAGATTGTCGGCACTGTGTCCGGCAGCTAAAAAAATATATTTTTTTTTACTTGAATTCATCTAGACTGAAAAGGGAGCTTTTTCTTGAAGTTGGATTTTTTAACGAACCTATGCCGACAAGGGAATTAACAATATAGGGCAAGGCAGTGAGACTGATGCTTTCCTTATTGGCGGACAAATTTCTCGACAAATAAGTTGGCAGCCATTGCATAATTATGTAGCTACTCCAATTCATGGCAAAATGTGCTATATACAAAGACCACAACGGCCAGTGCGCCATAAATTCTGTCCATCGAAGACTTCTGTTCTGAGCAACCTTTGAAAAATTATTCCATTAAAATCAATTTGAAAAAAGTGTGAGAAAAAACATTAAAAAATATCAAACTTTGGTGTGTTTATAAATTTAAATTTTAAAACAAACCCGTGGTACTCTGAAATGAAAACACTGAATGTGACGGAAAATTTTGACCGCGGCGGATGGCGACGCTGGCTGTACTTTTAGGTCGAAAGTTATTCAAATGCATGGAGAAATTGTCATAAATGTGAAATAATCTCCTTTTTTAATTATAAAAACGAACCTTTCCCAATTTTGTTGCTTTATGATTAAGTTTTGAGACTTCTGGATTGAAAATTTATCAAGATTTGTAGGTGCTGAACGGGAATAATGGGGTAAAAGTGTAAGTTTATGACATAATTTTTTTCAACATTCATTAAAAAATCGTATTGCAGTTATTATAACACAATTTTTAAACAGTTTAAATTCATTACAATTATTTTTTAAATTTGCAATATTTTTTGTTCACTTTAAAAATAATTAACGAATAAATGTTATACTATAATTTTTTTTAATTTTAAATGAGACATAATTAGTAATGTTTTTTTTTCAACGCAAATTATTGGTAACATGAATTTTTAATAATATTAATAAAATAATGTATTAAAGTTGTTATAAAAAAATTTGAAAACAGTTGAAATTCATTACAATTGTTTTTAAAGATCACAATTTTTGTATTCGCTTGGAAAATAATTGACAAAAATGTGTTGTACAATAAGATAAATTTTTTAATTCAGCGAAATATATATGTAAACGTTATTGAAAATATGCCATTAAACATTTTTAAACGCAAATTATTGGAAGCATGAATTTTCGATTAATATTAGTAAAATAATTAAATAAAATTGTTATCAACAAATTTGAAAATTTTGTAATATGCTACACTTGCTTTTAAAAGTCGCAATCTTTTTTGTTCGCTTTGAAAATAACTAGGTTAGGTTTTAAAATGAAATAAGTATTCAGTAAATAAAAAATATCATGTTTTTTAATGGATGGATTAAAATGGATATAAAGATTTCCTTACATGTAAATTTTGAAATATTTGATATTTATTTATCGAGAAATTGTAATTCAAATTTTATGAAAGTTAAATATTAAGTAGAAACGCAGCCAAATTTATTTTAAGACTTTTAACAAATATATTAAATAAAAGATGATATTTTTTTGTTGATTACACGGAAATTGTAAAATTTCCAAATCGAAAAATTCCCGATTAAAAAAATTTACCTAAATTATAAAATCGCCGAAATATAAAATATCCAAACTAGGAAGTTTCCAAATTATAAAATTCCCAAATTCGAATAATTAAAAGGTAGCTTGTTCATTAAATATATTTTATTTATTAAAAATAAAAGAATCAATTATTTTTATAAAAGAAAAAATTTTAATATTTAACTTTTTCAATATTATTTTGCCAATTTAAAATAACAATATTTGAAAAAAAAGTATTTCTGAATGAACAATTTTATTTGAAAGCGTGCACAGTATTAAAAAAAAATGGAGAAAAACGTTCTCAAAAATCTAATTTTTACGTTAAAAAAAAATTAAAAACAAACTTTGAGATAAATCAGTGCTGAATTGATTCCTGCAAAGTTTGATAGCACGTGTGTTTAACTTTATTTTTTTTATACAATTTTTATACACTTGTTATTTTTAATTCAAACAATAATTTAGAAAAAACCATTTTCATCGACAAAATTTGTATTTGATAAAAATATTTGATTACTGTTTTTCAATAAATAAATAATATTGATTAAAAAAAAACTATTTTTTAATTGTTTCGAATCGGAAATTTTTTAGTTCGAATATTTAATTTAATTTTTCTTGATTTTTCAGTCGGGCCTTAAAATCTTCGAAAAATTTTGTAATTCTTGAATTTTGAAAAAAAAGTTCAAAACGCGTCGATGCTTTAATATAAAAAATAAATTTAACATACATACTGCTAATTTAAAAAAATATTATCTTTTATTTAATATACTTCTTTGAAAGTTTTACAATAAATTCGACTTTCTATTAAATATTTAACTTTTATAACATTTTAATTACTACTTCTCGAAAAATAAATATTGAACATTTCAAAATGTAACTGTAATAAAATTTGTATATCCATGTTAATTAAGACACAAAAATTTGAATGCATAAATAAGTAAAAATAATTTTTAAAATTAAAAAGATTACATTAAATATTATGATATTTTTAATCACTGAATAATAATAAATTTAAAGAGCTAAAAAATGTATAGAAGTTGTCATTGTACATTTTTGCATTTCCAAACAAATAGTTGTGAACTTTCAAGTAAAAGACAAATTTTTAAGAAAGTAACTGACCAAAACAATTAAACTTCAACCAAATAGTTTAATTTTGTAGCTAAAAAAAACGAATTTTTATTTTATCAATCTCTTAAAGGATGAATATTCCGCCGTAAAAAATGAATTTTCAATCCATAAGAACGAATTTTCTATTCAAAAATATAAATGTTCAGCCAAACAGTTGAAACTTTCAACCAAATAGTTGAATTGTCCAGTCGAAAAGACCAATTTTTTGGAAGACAGTTAAATTTTAAACAAAAAAGTTCAAAACATTTTCGACAAAAAGATGAATTTTCTAACAAAATAATTCAGTTTTCTACCAAAAGTCGAATTTTTGACCAAAAAGAATAAATTTGCAACCAGAAATAGTGGTATTTTCTTATTGGGTTCTAATAAATATGTTAAGGGAAAAAACGAGAATAGAGGATATCTTGAAAAAAGGAATTTTTTCTGCTTTTTAATTTCAATTTTAAAAGTTTCATTCCGATTAAAATTTTTTTTTAAATTATTATTATAAGGAAAAATGTAACAGGGTGGCCGCTTTAATCAAAGAAACAAATTCTCGGTTTTTTCCCAGTTCGCAAACTTTTTTTAAAGTCAATGAAATTAAAAAAATGGAACACTAAAGCTACAAAATTTTCCACTTGAGGTAATAAAAACTGAGCTACAAATGAAAGCACTCAAAGTGGAACTGTTAAATTTCGAGCTTTTAAAATTGAAATATAAAAGTTTTTTATTAAAAAATGTTGTATTCAAATGCTCAATAATTTACGCGTATAAAATTGAAGTTACTAACATTTTTCAATATAAAAAAATATAAATCCACGTTATGATTTTCAATGCTCTAAATTAAAAAATCAACCAATGAACTTTAAAATTTTCAAAGTTATATAATTTTAAGAAATTTTAAGCCAGAAACATTAAATACTGCAAAATTGAAAAAATTTTAACTGAACACTTCTTAAATTTGAAAATAAATTATTTTCTTTTTAAATAGTTTAAACATCCTTGGAAAGCTTCAAAATTTTATTTTCAAATGTTGAACAATCTAAAAGTTGTTTTAAATTGGTTTTAAATTAAAAATTATATTGGAAATTTTTTCAGAACTTCTAAATAGCTGTTAAAATGAATTGAATTTTTTCTGCAATGCTCAGAAAATCCTGCAAATTTAATAAAATTTCTTTACAATTTGGATGTATAAATAACAATTGAACATTTATTATTCATAGGCAAAATTGGAGTAATTTTAAGAGATATGTAGAAATTTTGAAAATATTCAAACTTAATGTAAAACTTGAAATGATAGCCTAATATAAAACAAAATGTAGATTTTCGCAGATTTTAAACAAAAAAATTAGATTCTTTTCAAGAATTGCGAAAGGCTTCAAAAGAATAAAAACATTTTCTTAAGATTCTTAGGAAAATTAAAAATAACTTTTCATTTTGAAGAATTATTTCAAGAGAATATTTAAAAAGTTTTTCAAAGATTTAAACAGAATTTTCAAAAAATATTCTAGAAGATTTTTAGGAACCTTTCTAAAATTTGCATGATAATTTTTTATCTTTTTAAAACTCCTATATATCTCTTAAAATTACTCAACTTTTTTCTACAAATGTTCATTTGTAAATTATACATCAAAATTTAAAAATTTCACTAACAAGTTAAGCATTTTTCAAATACAACAATTAAAATTGTAACGTTCAAAATTTAAAGGCTCTTAGGAATTTTAAAGAGTCCAGGTTTTCTATGTCAAACAATTCAGTTAAAGATTCTCTACTTTCAAATATTTGGTTTCAATTTAATTGTCTTAAAATTAAAAATCAAATATTGCTAAATATTCAATAATTATTCTTTTTCTTAATTTAAAATTTTCAAATGGAATGGGTTAAAAATTGAATATTTTACACTGAAACAATATTTTAAATTTAATAAAATCCTTTGATTAAGAATACATTATTATAAAGTTATGTTTAAGTTGAAAATAATTTATAAACTTTCAGTCAACGGATTTAAAAATTCTTTAAATTAAAAATATAAGCTTCGGAATAAAAATCTTTAAATGGAAAATTTTTAAAGTAAAAAAATTTTGACTTACGCATTGCAAGCTAAATAATAGCATAATTGAAAAACGTAACAGTTCAATTAATTATTTGAAAACTGTTGAAATCGAACGTGGACAGATTTTTCTTCTACAAATTTGTAAAATTCCGGGTAAAAAAAATAGACATTCTAAAAAAGCTTAAAAAATTTATTTCAAAGTCTTGAAAAATATACATGTTGTTTCAAATTTGTTCAAATTTCAAATTACTATTTTAAGTTTTTCATAACTTGTAAATATCTTTTAAAATTATTCGAATTTGAAATAATTTTTCAAAATAAAAATTAACTTTCAATTTTCCTAGCAATCTTAAGAAAATGTTTTTGTTCTTTTGAAGCCTTTCACAATTCTTAAAAGTTGATATATTTTTAGTTAAAAATCTGCGAATGGCCGAATTTTCTCGAAGCAGACGTTTAGTGTAAATTATTTTAAATCATTTCAAGTTTTAAATTAATTTTGAATCTTTTCGAAACTTTTAAATATCTCTCAAAATTGCTCGAATTATTCTAGAAATAATAAAAATAATAATAAGTGTTCCATTATTATTTATAGATTAAAATTCAACAATTTCACTTACAGATTATTCATGTTTTTAAATAGAACAATTAAAATAGTTACTTTCCAAATATCAAAGCTGCTTCAAATATCAAAGATTCAAGGCTTTCTATTTCAAACAATTCAGTTTCAAATTATTTTTATTAATTGAGTATTTTTAAATCTGAATTGTGGAAATTCTTACATTTTGAACGGATTTAGAATCGCCCATACAAATCAATTATAGTTCACTTTTTGATACTTCAAGTACAGTTTAATTTTTAAAATAATCAATTTATATTTGATCAAGTAAACATTTTCTTTTATCCAAAAATTTCAATTCCACATGCTTTTAATTCTAATTTAAGTATTTTAAGACTGCATTTTAGAATTCTTTAAATTAAAAATGTACGCTTAAAAATCAAAATTTAAAATGGTAGCTAACAATTCAAATAATTATTTTAAAAAATGGATACAATCGAACTTGGGAAGATTTTATTCTCGAAAATTTGTAAAAATCCGGGTCCAAAAATAAATTCACTGTCAATTCCCAGTTCAACGGCCACCCTGTGTTAAAACAATGGCTAGAAATTAAATTGTTCCACTTTTTAGTAGTTGCTTTTCACTAAAAATAAAGCAATGTCTATATTTCAAAGTCAACTAATCCATTAACAACGACAATTTAAATAAAATTAGATATTTTTGTGAATATTTTCTTCAATTCTCCCAAAATTCAGAGGAAATTTTCACACGAAACACCGTTATTTTTTTTTAAATTTCTTATTTTGATACTAGAATGACGTGCATTACTATATGCATTGATAATTTTCTGTTGTAAAATTAATCCAAAAATCATATGTGAAGTATCGCCACCGCTCTTTGATCGATAAAAAATTGTTGATACAATTTTGTTTACTCGTAGTTCAACTTAATTTATTTTCTATGCGAATATTTTAAATAAGAAATAATACAATTAAAATATCATAAAATGTTTTTACCTTGGGCAAAAATAGAGGAATTTCGTCCTGACTGTTGGTTTCGTGATACAATATTAACCACATCAGTGTCCAAAGAATTCCGAATGAGCCAAAGAGGTAAAATCCAGTTTGCCACGATAAGTGGGGACACAACTGTTATCATTTGTATGAAATATATTTTTTATTAATTGAAAGACTAAACTTTATCCAGATTATTTAAGAGTTCATCATTTTACAGGCCTCACAGTACCTATGGCATAAAATATAGGGACCAAGGGATATTTTTTGCCGGGCTCACAGGACTTAAAAGTGTAACAAATTCAAGATTAATTCATAAAACTTAAAAAAAATTCAAGTTAAAGATAGAAGAAATCCGTAGAAATTGAATGAATTTTGAGGAATTTAATTGAAGCGAGAATTCGATAAAAATAATAAAAATTCGAGGTGAATTAAACAAAAAATTCAAATAAATTGAAAAAAGTTCAAAAATGTGAAAAAAACTTGATTGAATTCGGTAACTTTAACATGAACTTCGAAAAATTCAAGAGAATTCAACCAAATTTGATGAAATGCCTAAAAATTCAAGGTAGGGTTAGAAAAATTTGGATCAATTAAATAAATACTTTACAAAATTAAAAAAAAATCTCTTGAATTAAATGGAATTGAGAGGAGTTGGAAGAATTCAAGCAAATTAAAAAAAGGAGAATTCCAAAGAATTTTAAAGAAGTCAGAGTGAACTCCAAAAAAAGTCAAGTCTTTCAAAGTAATTTAAAGAAATGGAGAATAGTTATATGAAATTCCTAGAGAAAAATAAGGCTAAATTTAAAAAGCAATAAAATGAATTAAAAACAATTCAAAAATTTGAAAAAATTTAATGAACTGAGTAGAATTGAGTAAATTTTAAAGAATTTCAAAGACTTCAGGATAAATTATTAAGAATTCAGAGCGACTTGTAAATAAATTGCAAAAAATATTTCAAAATCTCTTCAAATCTTTGAATCCCTACTAATTCATAACTCAAAATGATTAATGACTATACAAAAATTTAAGTTATATTCAAAATAATTGAAATAAATAGGAAAAAATGTTTAAAAACAAAAGAATGTCATTGATTACATTTTTATGAATTCAGAGAAATTTATTTAAAACTAAAAGAATTATATGAAAATCGTAGAGCAATTAGGGCTGAATTTAAAAAAATAATTAAGTGAATTGCAAACAATTCAAAATTACGAAAAAAAATTAATTGAATACAAAATATTGAAATAAACAAATTCCTGAAAAATCTTTTGAAATACCTTGAAATTTTTTAAAACTCAAAAAAATGCCAAGGAACTTGAAATAATATTTCAAATCTTTTGATCATTTTATGAATTAATCATCAGGATCAATTGAATAAAAATTAATTTTTTTTGTAATCCATTGAATTAAGTAGAAGTAAGTAAATTGAGAAGAATTCAAGTAAATTAAAAAATTCAAACGACTTCCAAAGGATTAATTTCAAATCTTTAAAGCTCCACAAAATACTCTTTTTTCGTAAATCAATTCTTTTAAATCAACTAAAATATTATAAGATTTATTGAAATTTTCGGAAATCTTGTAAAATAATGTGAGGATTTCTTAAATAAATTAAAAAGTGACAGGTTCTGTAATTATTAATTGCTTCGAATATTTGTTAACCCTCTGAAATTTCACAAATTAAAAGCTTTCGAAATGCCTTAGACATTCTTAAAATACCTTAAAATTTTTAAAATATCTTCAAATTATTGAAATGAGTATACAATTTCTCAGAATCTTTAAAAATAATAGGGACCAAATCGCCTAAGTTTAATAGATTTACATTAGTTAAGGACGTTTCAATATTATATAATGAACGAAAAAACATTTCTATAAACAAATTATTTGTTGAAAAAACTTTTCCACGATTTTACAAAATTCTAAGTTTTTTAAAACTTATATTGCAAAATATTTAGATAAAAACAATATAATGATGAAGAAATGTCTTCTTGATATTATTCCTGTTAATATTCTAAACAAATGTATTAATTTAACAAAAAAATTCATTTTTCGACAGAAAAAATCGTTGTTTTTCAATGTCAACTTTTAAAATTAGGAATATCATGATAATTTCAGAACCATTCATCATCTTTTTATTTATTTTATGATTTTTTTAAATTTAATTTAAAAACTGCCTTATTGGGGCATCTATCGATAGAAAAAATCTTTCTTTCGATGCCAGACTTTTTAATTAAGATCGGCATGATAAATCCAGCAACATTCTTGATTAGTTGATAAATAATATTATATATAAATAATATTCAGCAAAATTCATAATCAGCTGATAAATTTCATATATTTTTTTAAACTAACTTAATAAACACATAAGTATTTTTTCTTCTAGTTTTGTCTATTTTTAGATTAGTGGCCCACAGATGGCCAAATAATGCATCTTTATCAAATTTGTTTGACAAAAGCAATCAATCAATCAATGTATTTTAATACATTAATAAGGATTTTAGGAAATATCGTGATAAAATTTCAGGGAATTTTAGTAAATTTTAAAGAATTTATTCACGAGAAATGAGGTATATTGTAGGGTTTTAAAGATTCGAAAATAATTCTTTGGAATTCGTTTGATTTTTTTAATTTACTTGAATTATTCTAAATTTCCTCAATTCTACTTAATTCAATGTATTGTTTCTTTTAATTTTCAAAAGCTTGTATTAAATTGATCCTGTTGATAAATCGATGAAATTAGCAAAGGATTTGAAATATTTTAAGGTACATGCATTACATTCCTTGGCATTTCAAGATCTTTAAAACATTGCAAGGGATTTCAAAAGATATTAAAGGATTGAAAATATTTTCGGTTATTTGAAAAGATTACAAATAAATTTATTATTGATTTCAGTCACTTAATAATAAATATTTTAGGGTATTTTAAAATATTTCCAGACATTTCAAAAGATATCAAAGCATTTAAAATATTTTAGAATAAACGATTTCCAGAAATTTTAAATTTATTTCAATAGTTTGAAGGGATTTCAAAGATTTTTGAATCTTTCAGGGCATTTCAAAAGAATGCAAGGGTTTTAATAATTGTAAGGCATGATAATATTTTCATGGATTTCAATTGATTTTAAGATATTCTCAAATATTTTTTGAAATTCATTTGAAGTTAGCCCTGAATTTTTAATAATTTATCCTGAATTCTTTTAAATTCACTCAACTCTACTGAGTTCAATGCATTTTTCATATTTTGAATTGTTTCAATTCAATTGATTTCTTTTCAAATTCAACCTTATTTTATCTATGAATTTCATATCCCACTTTTTTTTATATATCTGCTTTTTTGGAACAAATCGGTCAATATTGGTGGGCTGTACGTTATTTTGAAGAAAAAAGTAATTTTTTGCCACTCTGCATCTGTGAGGCCTGATTATACAATAAATAATTTTTTAATACTTACAACTGAGGCAACTACTTGACCCACAGAGCCAGCAGCTACAAGATAACCGAAAGCTCGAGATCTTTCCTCCACAGGAACATTGTGAGCAAATAAATGAAATATGACTGGCAGGCCTTGAAAATAATGAATCAATTCGCAATTATTTCAATTGTCAAATTTAAATTTCTTACCAAAACTACGTTCAATTTGAAGCAAAGTGGAAATCTCAGACATGCGCAGTGCGCTGGGGGCGGCACCTACTTCAGTAGCCAATGGGAAGTTGGCGGGAACTTTTAAATGCGGAAATTTGCACTTCATTATTTTTCAGCAGAATTACAATAAGAAAAATAAAATGATGACGCTGGATAAAAGAAAATATTTTATATAACCGATATGCAAGAGTACTTTTTATTATTCATAAGTATTTAACGATAATTTGACTATTGTAAATGTGATATGACGAGTAGATTGTTTTTTGTTTGAGCAGACTGCTGAAAAATAATTAAGTGCAAATTTCCGCATTAAAAGTTCCCGTCAACTTCCCATTGGCTACTGGAATGAGTGCCGCCCCCAGCGTACTGCGCATGCCGGAGATATCCGCGTTCTGACACCACTGACGTGGCCTAAAAATATTGGCGCGAAATTTAAATAGCAAAAGTTTCTTTAAGAAACTAAACAGTTATAAGCGCAATTTTTTTTTAAGAGAATGTTATAATAATGCTGTATTTTAATTTTTCTTACCGAGGCCTTCACCAAGTCCAAGGATCACTCGACATATTACAAGTAACGTAACAGAATGGGCCAAAAGTGGGGTAATGACTGTGCTAATCGACCATAGCAAAACAGCTACCATCAAAACAGTTTTACATCCAAAACGATTGGCTGTGCTGGCACCAATTATCTGATATCAGATTTAAAAAAAGGTAATACATTTTAAAACAAAAGCAAAAAAGAGTAAGAAAACATCTGAACAATAATTAAGTTTGAAAAGCATCAAATTTTAAGGATTTCGAATTTTTTATTTATATTTTTTGGTGCAAATTAAATTCGCAACGTTTTTAGACGAAAATAATTATTTTTTAAGTGAAATAAATTTCTTAAAAATAAAATAAAGCATTACACTATTTTAGACGGCAATCACGCGCTTACAAGTATGTTTTATCAACCCAGGCACTCTAATTTTTTCTCACATTTTTTCTGTTATCTGACATCAAATATAAGAAATTTATTAAATAAAATGCGGGAACATGTAGGGACAAGTTAGAATTTTTTTAATTTATATATAAATAAAACTGAAAACCTAATTAATAATTTCTTGAATTTATTTCCGGTCCATCGGCCACTCTTTTTTTCCACCATGAAAAATAAGTTCTCAATCCATAACGACGAATCTTCTATCCAAAAATATAAATATTCAACAAAAAAGTTTTACTTTTAACCAAATAATTACATTTATAATGAAATAGTTGAACTTTCAATCAAAAGAAACAATTTTTCACCCAAGCATATTAATTTTTACCCGAATGGTTGAATTTTCAGCAAAATAAGTAAGTTTCTTTATCAAATAGTCCAATTTTTAACAAAAAAAGAATAAAGTTTCAACAAAAAATAGTTAGATTTTCTTACTTGGTTCTTATAATTCTATTTCCATTTAAGTGAAAACCTAAAAAAAGGGGAAGTATCTGGAAAAAAGAAAAATAGGAAAAAAGTGTAAGATATGTAAATGAATTAGAATGTTAAGCATTTTCGACTTAAAAATAGCCAAATGTTAAGACTTACGATTTGAAAAATGTTCTAATCACATATACTAAACACATACTAAACACACACACACACACATATATATATATTTTTTTTTTTTTTCTGTTGTTTGGCATTAAATAAAAGTAATTATTTTTTTAAATTTAATATATTTGTCTGAATGGCCAGATACATAAATTCAACTAAAACCTTAATTATTTATTGAATTTGCTCCTAAATTGCATGAATTAAAAAAAAATTTAATCATTTTCCCCAGATTTCAAGCAAAAACCTTACATTTATAACAAGATAAATTAATTTTCAACCAAAAAGATTAATTTTCTACAAAAAATACAAATTCTCAGCAAAATAGATGAAACTTTCAATCATGGTGATTAAAAATTAATGTTCAAACAAACTGATAAGTTTTCAACCAGGAAGATAAATTTCTACAAAAGAAGGAGAAAAAATTTTCAACGAAATGCATGAATTGCCAACGAAAAAATTAACTGCCAAATAATAAAGAAATTGAATTAACTGCAACTAGAGATGAATATCCAACTAAAGTAACGAAATATTCTACTGAAAGGATTACATTTTCAGTTTAAAAACGAACAATTTACAACTGATAAAAACGCATTTTCAACAAAATAGTTACATTTTCAAACAACTGTGACTTTTCAACTAAAACTATGAATGTTCAACTAGATACTTGAATTCAAAACCAAGAAGATCAATTTTTAATTAAAACTATGAATCTTTAACTATTATAATTGAATTTTTAATCAAAACGATGACTCTTAAATCAAAAAGATTCATTGATACCAAAAAAGACGAATTTAAAATTTTTTTAAATTCACTTTTCAACAAAAAAATCAATATTAACATTTTAAGTTAAAAAATTATTGTTCAGTCAAACAACTATTGTGATAGAATAATTAATTGGAATAGTTGAACTTTTTACCAAAAAGATTATTGTTTAAACAAAGAGATGTATTTTAAAATAAAATCTTGGAATATTCTGCTGGATTAATTAAATTTTCAGTTAAAAAAATTAATTTTCAAACGAAAAAAAAAAAACAATTTAGAAAAAAGTTATATTTTCAAACAATGATCAATTTTCAACTACAATTATGAATCTTCAACTGGAATACTTCAATTAAACACAGAGAATATCAACTTTTAACTCAAATTATGAATCTTTGACTAGAATAATTGAATTTCCAAACAGAACGATGAATTTTCAACTAAGAAGATTAATTTCTACAAAAAAAAATAAATTTTCATTCTAAAAATGAATAATTTTTTAACTTAAAAAAGATCCGTTTTCAAAAAAACCATAGTAAAATTTTTGTACATAAAAAAATGATTTTTCAGGTAAATAAGCGAATTTTCAACTAAAATTAGGGTGGTATATTCAATTGGAATAGTTGAATTTTTAACCATAGGATTATTGTTCAAAAGAAGGACATGGAATTCAAAATAAAATTTTTGAATATTTTACTGGACTAATTAAATTATCAGTGAAAAAAATTTCAACTCAAACAGGGGTGAATTTTCAACTAAAATTATGGATCTTCAACTCGAATGTTTGAATAAAACCAAGAATATACATTTTTGACTAAAATTATGTATCTTGACTAGAATAATTTAAGTTTCAAACAATACGATATATTTTCAACCAAGAAGATTAATTTCTACAAAAAAAAACACAATTTTTCAATATAAAAAGACCATTATGCAACTAAAAAAATATAAGTAAAAAAAAATTAAATAGTAAAATTTTTAGTTAAAAAAATTATTGTTTACACAAGTAGATAAATTTTAAACTAAAATGACGATGGAATATTCAATTAGAATAGTTTAATAATTTTACAATAAATAATTAAATTTTCAGAAAAAGTGATGAATTTTTAATTAAAATGATGAATCTATAACTGGAATAGTTGAGTTGTTTTTTTTCAACAAAAAAGATTATTTTTCAAACAAAGAGATGGATTTTTAAATAAAATGTTGAAATATTTTACTAAAATAATTAAATTTTCAGTTAAAAAATAAATAAATTTTCAAGTAAAAAACAATTTTCAACAAAACAGTTACATTGATTTCAAATCGTAGATTTCAAATTCTTTATGTCTTACGGTCCAATTTTGACTCATATTTATTTTTTTTTTTTTGACTCATATTTATTCTTTCGATTTATGATTGGACCGTAAGACATAAAGAATTTGAAATCTACGATTTGAAATCAATAAATATCAACGGTCGAAGAAAGGATTGATTTGTTTCATCAAATCATTTTACAAAACAGTTACATTTTCAAACAGGAGTGAATATTCAACTAAAATTATGACTATTCAGCTGGAATAGTTTAATTGAAAAGCAAGATAATAAATTTTCAATTAAAATTGTGAATCTTGAACTAGAATAATTTAATTTTTAACCAAAAACATGAATTTTCAACGAAGAAAGACAAATTTTCAACCAAAAATTGAATAGTTAAATTTTTAGCTAAAAAACTAATGTTCAGCCATAGATCAATTTTTAACTCAAATGACGGAATATTCAACTTGCAAACTTAAATTTTCAGTTTAAAAAACGAATTTTAAACAAACAAAAAAACAATAATTTTCAACAAACCAGTTAAATAAACTTGAATAAATCTACTTTTACAAGTAAAGAATCATTGCTATTCAATATTATATTGCAACTGAAAAAAAAATTAAGCATGCGCTCGAAAAAATTTCCTAAAAAATCCAAATTTTCCAGGTAGGGTAGACGCTGTTCAATTACTAAAGATAAGTTACTAAGAATAAAGAAGCTATTACATTTTCAGTCTTTTTCTTTAAAATACCACATTTTCCAGTAAATGTGTAAACATATGTTTTGAAACAAAATTCAAAATTCATAAATTTGATAAATTAAATTAATGTACTGACTCTGAATACTTAAAAACTTAAACAATGCATCGAAACACTCAAATAAACTCTGAAGAGCGAAATTTGACAGAAAAAAACACGACTTTGAATCGAAAAAAAAAACAAAACCATTTTGAGGTTAGGATTTCAAAAATCTTCAAATTGCTCAACAAAAAGTTAGATAAATGAATGCAATATTTTTTAACCTGACTCGTGAAGTATCCGAATGCAAAAGCAGAGAGAATCCAGCCTTGCCAGTGAAGATTCCACTTAAATTCGTCTGTCATAGGAACAATGGCAATCGGCATAATAACTCGATCCGCGGCATTAATAAAATTCGCTGCGGAACACAAAGCCACAATCCGAGAAGTCTTCGGAAGCATTTTTAATCTTGGCATCTTGTCACACTAAATTTCAAATTTTAAATAAACCAAAAAAGTCACATCGTTTCGAAAAGTTTTTTTTAAGCCTAACCTAAAAATTTCGAAACTAAGTTGCTTCTTGACTCGAGAACGTCTTTAATTCAACGCGAAACTCCATTTTATTTCTTCTAAATCACTATTTTATAAAAAATTACGAACACAGCTGCCACAACATTCTGCAATACTTTCGAAAGTCGAAAATCTTGCCGGAGTTTTTGACGTGTCAATTAAACCTAATTAAACCAGTTTAAAATTTTGTTCCTACTACGCTAGGTAGCGCTAACTGCTGTAGCAAGTTCCGCGAAAATTTAAATTTAAGAAATTAAAAATAACTATACTTTTCTACAAGTTAATAATAATAATAATATTTAAACCATCTTAAGTATGAGACATAATTCAAAATAACAATATTTTATTTGAAAAAAAATAAAATCACAAGTCTTTCAGCTTGAAATAAAAAAGTTAAATATTATAATTGCTGGTTCATTTTTCTTGCGCCGTTCTGAAATTCAAAAGTAGAACATAATTTGTCCACTAAAAAAACGTTTGAAAAAGTACAAAATTTATATTTTTTATGGTGGAAATTAATAAATACCAAATTTTCGGGATGAAAATTTAACTGTTTTGTATAAAATCGTCTTTTTAACTTAAAAATTCAACAATTAGGTTGGAATTTTTTCCTTTGACTGCAAAATCTTTTATTGAAAATGCATTTTTTTTGGTGAAATTCAGGTGTTTTCGATAAAAAATTCAAATCTTTTCACATTTTCATCAAAGATGGTTTTAGATTTGTGTAAAACTGCCCCCCCCCCCTCCCCGTTTTTGTCATTTGTCCACCGTTTTGACACCTTCTGAAACCGAAAAACAGGATTTTGTGAAAGATTTTGTGTGTGTAGATTTGTAGTTTGTTATAGGGCGATAACTTTTGAAAAAATTGACAGATTGGATTGGCCAAGGGCAAGTCCATTAGCCAGCCACTTTGGATAAAAATTCAAATAGTTAGAGGATTTTCAAAGTTTTAAAGGCCACTTTTTTTTAGGATTTGAAAATTCTATTTACAGATATTTGTAGCGCTTGAAAGGACGAAAAGCGTTGCTTTTTAACACCCTACAAGTTTATCATGACAACTCATTAGATTTTCTTGAAAAATCGAACATTCAAATTTTTACCGTACAAAAAAAGAGTACAAAATCGAAAACTCCATTTTTGGTCAAACTATGCGAGATGCGAAAAAAATGAATAGACAAAAATTGTGCATTCAAAAAAGATCGGCAAATTTTTTATTATTCACTTTTTGACAGTACCTTTAGTTTTTGTTTTAATTGTTAAAAATATCATTTTCAATAAAAAAATTTAATTCCTAAAAAAATCATACAAGAGGCCAGAAGGAATCAAAAGACAAAAGTTGTTCAACCGAAAAAGATCTACAAATTTGTTTAATATCTTTATTAGAATGTAAGTTCATATGGTTGCACATTTTTGTACTTTTAAACAACAATTTTTAGTATTTCTCAAATTTCTCAACTACAATTTGTTCATAACAAGT
>NC_046657.1:109332766-109346206 GCF_010883055.1 Belonocnema kinseyi | reverse complement strand
GGATTTATATTATTTATTTAATGACGGATTTTCATTTTCATTATACTTGTTTGATCATGATACCGAAAATGTTGTTTGTTTTTGCGTATTTCTAACGGCTTAGCAGATTTTTCTTGAAAGTTATAATTTTCATTTTTTTTAAAGATAATTGTTAAGGGTTATATTCGTTCAGACCCACATTTAAGAACTGTCAAATTTAGAGCATTATTTTTTATACAAGGGGCAATGGTGAAATATTTAAAAGAATATGAGGAAAACTGTTATGAACAAATTGCAATTGAGAAATTTGAAAAATACTAAAAATTGTTGTTTAAAAGTACAAAAATGTGCAACCATATTAACTTCAATTCTAATAAAGATATTTTTAAATATTTTTAAACAAGTTACGGGTTTTTTTGTTTACTGTCGACCGCTGGTATCTTTCTTCGACCCGTGGCCAGATGCCAGATTTTCTTTCTTGATTCCCTTCAACATAAAAAAAATTACGTTTTGTTTTAAACGTTTGAAAATCTTTTCAAATTTCAAATGCTTTTTTAAATCTTTCGAAAACTCCTAAATATTTTTTCAATTGAGTTTGATTTTACTTTAAATGTTAATATCAACCAGATTTTTTCAAAACATTTTTGAAAATAATTTAAGATATCATTTCTCAAAATAAACAAAAAATTGATTTCCGATATTCCAAGGAATCTAAAGAAAATTTTTTAATTTCCTTGATATATTTCAACATTTTTAGAAAGCTTTAAAATTGTTGTTTTCTAATTCCTAAAAAATGTACATTTATTTTGTAATTTCTTAAATCTTCTCGAACTTTCAATTTTAGGGAATTTTTTCAAAACTTCTTAATTTCTTTTTAAATGAAAATATTATAATTATTGAATATTGAATAAATATTGAACATATTATAATTTAAATATAAATTATGGAAATTTTTAGTTTGTACAATTTTCATATTTTAAACAAATCAACTTTTAAATAATAAAATTAATCAACATATAGTGCAATTCATTGAAATAATTTCAATCTATTAATATTGGACACAGAAAGTCTTTGATCGATTTTGCAAATAACTTTTTTGATTTTTTTATGCTGCTATTTTACTTTAAAATAATATCCAATTTTTTTAATAATTTTAAATATAAAATAAATGTAATGCAATTAAAAATGTGCTTTAGAAAGATATTTTCAAGCCAAAAATTGAATCGTCAAATTTTTAGTTTAACAAATTAATTTTCAACAACAAAAAAATAATATTTTAATTAGTTGAATCTTCCACCAGACACACCTCAGTACCAAGTTTTACCAAAAGGCGGAGGCTAAAAGTCCTTAGTATTTATACCAAATATGAAAAAAAATCGTTAGGCCCACTTTTAAAATAACTAGATATTTGTTGTTTTTTAATCAATTTACGTGATTGTTTTCGAAAGGCATTAGTAATAAGTAAAGTTTTCTCTAATAAAAACTTTTAATTTTGCGTCCAAAAGAAATTCCCATGTTATTATTACATTGATTGACATTCTTATGCCTTTTATTATTATTATTATTATTATTATTATTATTATTACACCATTAAGCCATTTCCCTTTCGGGGTAGGCGTGACTCACTCCGTAGGGGAAAGGAGTAGTGTGTGGAAGGGATAGAGATTTTTCAGATTGATCCAGAATTATCGTGCTATTTAAGTAAATAACACGTTCGTTCCGCAACAATGCTCCGACCCAGGCTGCTGATCAATCTCTCTAGCAATCACCCCAAGCGAAGAACCTCACGAAGTCGTTATGTAAGGTTCCCCACTTGGGTTCATTAGTGGCCAAGGTCTTTTGTTTCAGGCGTCATTCAGTCTACTGACACTCTTTTTATTAACTATTTGCCGCCATACTTTCCTGTCCTGGCATACTTCTCTAGCTTCTTTTATGTCCATGCATTTTTTCATGCAGGCTCTCGCGTTTCTGTGACTTCTTGTGTCTCTTCTAAGTAGGGTCTCACTCACACATTCTAACCATTCTTTCCGCGGTCTACATCTGGATGCGCTGCCATTTACTTTACCTTGATATACTTGTTTCGTTATCCCTTCATTTGGAATTTTCTCAACATGCCCGAACCATCTTAACCGATTTCTTTCCCATGTGTCTACTAGCGTCTCTTCTGCACCACATTCTTTTAGAATTATCTCGTTACTTACTTTGTCCATCAGGGTTTTCCCGCATATTATGCGCATGAATCTCATGTCAATTGCGTTAATTTTACTCTTATCTTTTTCTTGATAAGTCCATGTCTCGCTACCGTATAGTACAGTCGGTACAAATGTAGAATTATGTATTGCCATTTTAGCTTTGTTTGATATATTTTTTCTTCTGATAATGGTCCTCACTCTACCAATAACCTTCTTACCTTCGTTTATGCGTCTATCTAATTCGTCATCTTTCTTCCCGCCCCTAGTAAATAAGCTACAGTCACTTAATTTTCCATTTACCCTTACACTTGCTTGGCTACCCGTATATATTGTTTTTATAGCTTGTAGGAGCCATCCATTCACTACATACTCTTTCAGGACTTCCCAAAGTTTACTTCTATCTACCTTATCAAAAGCTTTTTCTAGGTCAACAAGTACACAGAAACAGACGCGGATTTGAGAATTCGCCGCTCCTGGTTATTCGTAAAATGCCGCCTTTTTTGTATCATTTTCTTTATAAAAGAAAGTAATATTTCAAAATATTCCGCCCCTACATTTTTGCCGCCGTGGGTCATAGCCCGGGTAACACCCTATATTAAATCCACGCTTGAACAGAAAACTTTTTTTTCTACTCTCAAACTTTTTTCTGTGATGTGCCTCAAGCTAAATATTTGATCCGTACATGACCTTCCTGATATACACCAACTTTGGACTTCCGAAATGTAATTATTGCAGTCGCTTTTATCTCTCTTTTGTATATTGGTACGATAATCGCTTTGTTCCAATCACCTGGGACGTCTCCCATCTCGAAACATAAATTTATCAATTCGCACAGTCTACCATATATGGTATGTACTCGCCACCGTGTTTAAGCATTTCAGCTTTAATACTGTCTACTCTGGACACCTTACCCTTTTTCAACTTCTTAATTATATCCCTAACCTTAGTGACACAGACTTTCTCAATTGAGTTTTCTAACGAATCGTGTTCTACATCGCAGTTGTGGCGTCCTATAGCTTCATCTCCGAAATGTCCCCTGAAATAATCTCTGAAAGCATCTAGTATCCCGTGTGCATCATCCCAGATGGAAATTTACAATTGGCTGTGTACTGCGCCAGTACCGCTGGGCGGATAGCGGTGCTGGTACAGTACTGGCATATTACCAGCTGGCGAACGGCTGGGTACTGGCATTAGAACGAAATGTCACTCGGCTGGGATATATGGGATATATGGCTGTACCGAAAGTCTGTACTGGCATGGTACTGTGAATGGTATTATGCCTGTACGAAAGTCTGTATTGGCGCGGTACTGGAAATGATATTATGCCTGTGCCGTAAGTCAGTACTGGCGTCGTACTGGCAGAAGTACCAACTGTCCGTCGCCTGGGAGTCTTCTCTCAATACTGGGTTGGTACTGAAAATGGTATTATGCCTGTCCTTAAAATCTACACTGGCGCGGTACTGGCAGTAGTACAGAATATCTGTCAGCTGAGAGTTGGCTGTCGGCACTGGGGCGGTACTGAAAATGGTTTTAAACCTATACTGAAAATCTCTACTGACGCGGTTGTTCGTGGGTACTAAAACCATATTGCAAACAGTACTGTACCTGTAGCGAAAGTCTGTACCGGCGAAGATCTGGTATGGGGCCATCCATGTACCACGTGGACACTTGGGGTGGGGGGCAAAATTCCACGCTTGTCCACGAGGGTGACAGGGGGGCGGGCTAGAATCCACGTGGACACACATTTCCCTAAATCGGTGCAAAGTTGACTGGCAGGATGTCAAACATGTCAAAAATTCAAGTGAAAAAAACGTTATTTTAGTACTCTGCAAACCCACGTGGAATAATTGTTTGAATGCTAAGAACTAACAAAAAATTTGACTGGCTGCTTCTCGGTGGTGTAAAATTTGACTGGCAGGCTGTCAAACATGCCAAAAATTCGAGTGAAGAAACGTCATTTTAATTCTCTTAAAACCCATTGGGGATGATTTTTTAGGTGCAAAGAACTAACAAAAATTTAGATTGGTAGCTCCTGAGTGATGCCAAACTTGACTGGCAGGCTGTCAAACATATAAAAAAATGACAAGATGACAATTACAACCTTTATTTTAGTACTCTTGAAACCCATTGGAAATGATTGTTTGAATGCTGAAAACTAACAAAAAATTTGATTGGTAGCTTCTCGGTGGTGGCAAAGTTGACTGGCAGACTGTTAAACATATAAACAATGACAGAATTAAAATTAGAACAGTCATTTCAGTACTCCTGAAACGCAGTGGGGATGGTTCTTTGGGTGCTAAAAAGTAAGATAATAATTGATTGGCTTTTCTTCAGTGGTGCCAAATTTGACTGGCAGACTGTCTAGCGTGTCGAAAATTCAAGTGAAAAAACGTTATTCTAGTACTGTTTAAATCCACTGAGGATGATTGTTTTGGTGCAAACTACTAACAAAGAATTTGAATGGCACCTCCTGAATCGTGCAAAAGTTGACTGACATTTTAATCAGCAACCGAATGAAAGTTTTGTCCTTTGTATTAACTAAAATTTTCATCTATAGGATACTTCTCTAAAACTAATATGTAAATAATAAAAAGAAACGACGAAAATCTCACTTTTACGTAAATTCACAGCTCGCAACAATGGGTTTCAACAGTACTAAGATGACGTTTCTTCACTTGAAATTTTGGCATGATTGACAGCCTGCCAGTCAACTTTGGCACCACTCAGGAGCTGCCATCCAGGGGGAAATTTACCACCGGCACAGTATGACGCCAGTACCGCCGGTCGGAGTTCGATACTGGTGCGGTACTGTTAGAATACTGGCAGGACTACTGGCTTTATACCGGTAAAACCCTTAATGATAACAATGTTCTGTACTTACTTGCAGTATTTAGCCAGTACTGAGCTAGTACTTACATTTGGTACTGGTGCGGAACTCTCTGTTAGTACCGGCCCAGTACTGGCTCGGCCAATACTGCAAACTCGGCGAGGTATTGACCTGCAGTACAGGGCCAGCACTGAGGTTCACCACTGGGCCACTACTGCAGATTAGTACTGGGCAGCTACTGGTCAGGTTCCAAGTGATAACGAAGGTATCCCAGGTATAAATACAACACCGCACCGGTCCAGTACTGGCCTAGGACCACCTGTCGGAGTTCCAGTACTGGCTGGTTGTACTGGTCCAGTACTATTCCAGGATATGCTTGTAATTCTTGGAGGTACTTACCTTTCAGTACTGGCGCAGTACTAACTGGCGTACGAAAATGCCGGAGTTAATTTTAAAAATGATAAAAAATTATTTAATTGTTTTAAAGACCATCCATTCAGAAAATTTAAAACAACAATTTTTCAACTCTTTTTTCTCGTTAATCTTTTTATCATCATACGACATCAAATAGTTATAAAATAAACTAACTGTTCACGAAAATATAAATGAAATAATTTTTTAATAAATTATGTAAATCGACTACAATTTTTCTTCGTGTAATATTTTATTTTTTCGCGTTTTACGCCATTTTAAAAGTTTTGATAATAACATTTAATGAGCATTTAAAATTTGTATCGACGGAACTTAGAAATTTTACCACGTTGCTTAACAATTTTTTTATGAACAATTTTCTTTAAACCTTCGTGTAACGTTTTGCCTTTTACGTGTTTTAGACTATTCTACAACGATTAAGACATACATCCAATGTAGTTTTTTCGGAACATTTAAAATTTTTAATAAAGGTGAAACTTAGAATATTTCCCTTAAAAAAAGTAATAGAAAAAAAATGTTTTCACCTTAATTGTATAGTCAATTTCTCGAAATTTCAAAACACCCTAACAACATTTATAGACGTGTTTTTTTTTAATTCTATTTTTGTACCACTGGTATCGTACCGCTCCGGTCGTGCAGCCAATGTTCTGGCATACTGGGCGAACCACCGGCTGCCTGTACAGGTGGGCAGTACTGGGCCACTACTGCGCCACTGGTGAACTCCGGCACACTACCGACATTTCCACTTGGGAACATGAGTAACTGTTCTGTCATGAAAATTCACATTAAAAATACAATTTTTCGTTTAAAAAAAAAAAAAAAACATTATTTGAATTCTAATTTTAAATACAATTAGTGACAATTACAAAAAAATACGCCAATCGCTGGCAAAACGCCCGTACTAGTATTTCACCAGATATGTATACCATTCCTAAGCCAGTAGTACACTAGTACACTGAGAAAACTATATCGCACAAATTACAATATATATCGTAATTCCTGCGCTATAAATCGTAATTATCGCATTATAATAGCGCAAAATTGTGATATCGTACATTGCAATTTTTTACATTATATATCGCATAATTGTGCAATCTATAACGTAAGAAATGGGGATTCCCATCCGTCAGTTACACTTTGCGCTTTTGCTAAATTGTATTAAGTTAGTTCTGATTCGGCTACAATAATGTGATTTATTTCGGAGGAAATATATCAGTAAGTACATATTTTTTTGTGTTTTCTGTCGTAGATTCTACATGTTTTACTGAAATGTGCTCACGTCAGCGCGACGCAGTCGACGAGTTCAGAATTATTCTCCTAACCTCAATGAAACTTTCGCCGAAATATGTTTAATCATTAACAGTTGCAGGTCTTACCTGCAGCAAATTTTTAATTTTCTCTGTGATTGTTTTAAATCTAGAGTCCCGACTTATAGCTCGAACTGATTCATACTCTGCCTTTTTCTCATTGCTGCTAAGGAGGCCGTAGCAGGCGGCAGCAACAAAATTTGACTTCATTTTTGTCTGTGATATTTGTGCATTATAATATCGTACAAAGCTCCGGGACCTGATTGTACGTCATCATGTTGCGCTTTCTTGTAATATAGAGGTTTTGCGATATCATTGTGCGATGTCTTTTTCTCCGTGTATAATGCCGACCGTTGGCTGAACTCTTGCGCCAGTAGTTGAGACAGTATCACGCCAACCATTGGCTGTACCCTTATCTCGGTTGTCAATCAGCACTTCAAGTTACTATGTGGCCAGAACTACGTCAATCACTGGCGAAACACTGATGCCCGTATTTAACCAGTAATGCATTTCAATATTAAGCCAGTAGTACACCAGTATGAAACCAACCGTTGTTTCAACGCTTGTGTCAGTATTTGACCAGTTATACGTATCAGTACTGCGCCAGTAGTAGATCCAGTATCACGCCAACCGTTGGCGAGACTCCTGTGTCTGTATGACATCAGTGGTAATGATCAGTACTGGGCCAGTTGCAAACCAGTACGATGACAATCGTTAGTTAAACTCGTATATCAGTATATTTTACTAGTAATAAATATTATTCCTTTGCCAGTAATACACCAGTATGATACCAACCGTTGGTTGAACGCTGGTGCCAGTATTTCACCAGTAACGCATATCACTACTCAGCCCGTGGTATGCCAGTATGATGCCAACCGTTGGTTAAACTTTTATTTCAGTATTTTACTAATAATCCGTATTAGTACTGCGCCAGTAGTCGACCTAATATCACGCCATCAGTTGGCGTAATCCATGTGCCGGTATTGCATCAGTGGTGATGGTCAGTACTTGGCCATTTGTGAACCAGTAAGATGCCTAACTTTGGTGGAACTCTTGTGTCAGTATTTTACCAGAAATACATATCAGTACTGCGCCAGTAGATTACCAGTATCAGGACAACCGTTGGCGGAACTTCTGTGCCGGTATTTCACCAAGGGTGACGGTCATTACTGGGCCAGTTGTGAACCAGTATGGCGCCAACCGTTGGAGGCATTCCTGCGTCGGAATTCTACCAGTAATGACAGTCAGTACTGAGCCAGTAGTAAACCAGTACTATGCCGATGGTTGGCACAGTACTAACAGACAGTATTGGTATTTATTCTGAATTGCAACTGGCGTGGTAATGCGCCGGTCGTGAACCCTGGCTAATATCCGACTTTTCCCCCTGAGCAGTCAAACTTCTCGTTAGTATTTAGCATCCAAACAATTATTCCCCGTGGGTTTGAAGAGCACTAAAATGACGTTTCTTCCCTCGAATTTTTGACATTTTTGACAGCCTGCCATTCAACTTTGGCACCACTCAGGAGCTGCCACTCAAACTTTTTGGTAGTTCTTTGCACCTAAAAAATCATCCCCAATGGGATTCAAGAGTACTGAAATGACGTTTTTGCACTCGAACTTTCGACTATGGAAGGTTATAATAGGTTCTGGCTTTCTAGAGAGAAGAGAATGTGTGAACTGTGCAAGAAAGGGGATGCAAAAGTTGAGCACTGGTTGGAGGAGTGTGAAGAGGTGGAAAGGAGTGAGATGAGCATGGTGGTATTGTTGCATGAAAGGGGGGACAAAAGGGCAGTAGCATGGGTGAAGGGGGTGTTGGGTAAGATTGAAAAAAAGAGAAGGAAGAAGGAAGAGGAATGGAGACGGAAAGATTGTAAATACGAGAGGAAGTAGATGTAAGAAAAATGTAAATATTGTAAATAGTAGTTAAGTGTTAGGTGTTAGTCGCGGAGACAGAGGCTGTTAATGCGAGGCATAGCGATAAAAGAGCGAAATGCGTGTGAGGCGTGGCGAGGCGCAGCGGGGAAGGTTAGGCTATAGAAACGAGCGGATTAGTTATAAGGTATGGATGGATGGTACTTTGTAAGAAATAGTTGTAAGAAGATTTTATAAAAAAATGGAAGTGTAAGTGTTGGAATTACAACGATTCTAGCGATATCCAAAAGTGCCAAAAGTGAGTGAAACGAAGAGAGTCTCGTGTCCTCTTCTCTAGCCCATAGGCAAAAAGGGCCTGAGGGCTGTTATAGACATCAGTTCTGTCGTGACTAACTGTCGGGTAATACGCAGAGGCAAAGACACTAAGGTATTCAGTAAAGTTTCAGTTTTCAATTCCATTCTAAAGTTTCCAGTATTTAGTTACAGTTCTTTTGTACATACAAATATACAGTTTGCATATTTATTTTCACATAAAATGTTTGTTTCTTTTGACCTTTTATCATATGCGGTTTCTATCTCCCAACAGTTTCAACAGGTTATGGGCCTAGAGATATGAAAGTAATAAGAAGCAAGTGAAGTGAATATTTAGTTGTTTTTTTTTGAGTGACAATACAGGAAGGATAAAGTGACAATGAAGTGACATTGCAGTGAGATTAAAGTGACAGTTGTGAACAGTGTTACAGTGTTAAAAAAGCTAAGAAATGGCGTAAGGATTTCGTCCCAGTTTTCAAATCAAAAAATTTAATAACAATAATTATGTGGTATGGAAGTACAGAGTAAAGCGCATGCTTATGAACATCAAAGTGTGGTCAGTGGTGGATAAGGAAGCGTCAGCAGTTCGGGATGATTCTTGGCAAGGAAAAGACGATCAAGCTTTTTCTACGATTAGTTTGCTCGTGGACAATAACCAATTAGTGCACATTACGAACGCCAACAGTGCACGAGAAGCCTGGAAATCGTTGGAAGACTACCATCAGAAGTCGTCAGAAGCCGGTATAGTCCATTTATACAGGGTTCTATGCAGAATGCGCTTAGCTTAAAACAGCGACATGGAAGAACATGCCAATACAATGCAGGACACCTTTAATCGAATGACAGCTCTTGGAGAAGAAATCAGGGATAAATTTGCAGCAGCTATGTTGTTGGAGGGCTTACCAGAATCATATGACACTTTGGTCACCACCTTGGAAAGTCGAACTGAAGGACTTACGACATCTTTGGTCAAAACCAAGTTGATTGACGAGTACAGAAGGCGCAAAAATAAACTGGCCATCAACGACATGACCGAATATCAAGGTGAAGCGGGGATGAAAGCTCAAGCGCGCACAAATTCACAGAAGGAATACTTTTTCTGCAAGAAAGCAGGGTATTATAAAAAGGACTGTGAAAAATATCAAGCCTGGAAGAAAAAGCAGGAGAAAGCGAGTACAGTCAGACAGTGCGAAGAACCAGCTTTTACAACACGAGAATTTGAGGAGTCGAAACCTTCGGGCGAGGTTTGTTCAAAAGCTAGGAAAGTAAAGGCTCAAGAAGGAAGGAAGGTTTGGATCATGGATTCAGGAGCAACAAGCCACATGGCCAACCATAAGGATTCTTTTGAGGAAATCAACTCAGGAAAGAAAGGAACGGTTCGTTTTGCAGATAACGAAGAATTTGCTGAAATTCAAGGGATCGGATCAGGAACCATTAGGTTTATAGTTGAAGGACAAGAAGTGACCTTGAAAGTGAGAAAAATACTGTACGAACCAACTCTAAGCTCAAGTTTATTGTCCGTAAGGAAATTAGCCGGGAAAGGTTTTAGTGTACAGTTTAAGGGCAATAATTGTGACGTCGTAAGCCTCAAGGACGGAAAAGTGAAAGCGACCGTAGTTTTAGCACCATCCCAACTTTATGAACTAAAACTAGTCAACACGATGGGGGCAGTAAATAAATCAAAGGGTAGGTGTGGCGAGCGCGAGGAACGGTCGGGGAGCATACAGCCCAGGCATCGAGTACCTGCGGATACGAAGAGTGCCGGAACAGTAGTTAAAGAGACTGTTTCAAGAAAATTCGTAGAAGTAGAAATAGGTTTCCAATCTACTGAACAGCATCAAAATGAAACAGGAAACGCGAACGGAAAGAAGGATTCAAGGAAGGATTCCAGTTCCAGTGTACAGGCAGATGAAGACATTGAAGGATAAACGGAAGGAAATGCAGAGTCCAGATCACTTCGAAAATCTGAAAAAGATGCAATAAAGGAACACCACTAGGGGTGCGTTCCAGGCGACCACCCGGGTGAATTGGTGGGCGAAGTAAAGAAGTGGGCGGAGTTTACTAGGGTGAAGTGGAAGGAGAATGGTAGAATGAACGGTTTCAAGTGTGCGTCAGGTGTATGTTGGTGAAAGATAGTTGAGATTACGTTACACATAAGTTTAAAAAATGCAAGAACAGGATAAGAAGATTTTAATTGCTGCTTCAATAAGGAGGTCATTGTTATTACAAACAGTGATGTGTTCAATAATAGTTGGAAGTGATGAAGATACTAAACTTTAGTCTACGAACAAACTTGCGATTCCCGCCACTTCTACCCGCCAATTCCACTGGTCACTCACTTCCACCTACCTAGTTTCAGTGGGTGAAATAGTCACCCGTCGAGTGATCCCCACTCTTCACCCGAGTGATCACTAAACGGTTCACCCGAGTGAAGCCCAACACTTACCTAACATCGTGGAACGGCACGAAGTGCACCCGAGTGCACCCGGGTGGTCCCCTGGAACGCTCTCCATAGAGATACACGGATTCATACAAATCAGCAGAAAATTTCTATGGAGTACGCGGACCAGAGGGCGGAATGGCAGATTTGCCCTCTAACTTAAAACCAGCACCAAACGATCGGGCCCAATGACCGAAATATCCAGGAATGTTCAGGCAGAAAAGGTATATTTAAGTTTGAGTTCAACGACCTCAGAGGATTTAAGTTTTTAAATTTAAAGGATCTGAATTAACTAAATGACACTTCTGTATACAGATAAAAATTATAGGTTTTTAAAGTTCTTTTTGTAATTTAAGTCATTTTTTTGTCAAAGAATCAAAATTTGTGTGTATATCGCGATTATATCGTTGAGGGGGAGTGTTCGAATTACAACGATTCTAGCGATATCCAAAATTGCCAAAAATGAGTGAAAAGAAGAGAGTCTCATGTCCTCTCCTCTAGCCCATAGGCAAAAGGGGCCTGAGGGCTGTTATAGACATCAGTTCTGTCGTGTTTTCAATTCCATTCTAAAGTTTCCAGTATTTAGTTACAGTTTTTTTGTACATCCAAATATACAGTTTACGTATTTATTTTAACATAAAGTGTTTGTTTCTTTTGACCTTTTATTATACGCGGTTACTATCTCTCATCAGTTCCAACAGTAAGCAAGTCAATTTTTTAAGGCCAGCAGGCCGAAAAATAAACGTTTATCTATCTATATGTGAAAACAAAAGAATCTGAAATTTTAGTGAGTACTAAAATGACTCCATGGAATTGTCGCGATCTCCTGGAACTTTTGAAGACTAATAAAATCTATATTTTCATAAAATATGCCTACGTGGACAAAGTGGGGGGGGGGTAAAAAGTCCACGGCTGTCCGCTAGGGGGGGGGGTCAAAAAGTGGTCAAAAATTGTCCGTGTGGTATATGGATGGCCCCTATTTGGTATCGACGGTAATTTGCCTACTGCAAAACCGACTCTAGGGTTCAAATTTTATGTAAAAAATTAATTTTGACACCAAATTAATATAATTGGCAGAATGATGTCAACAAAATTTTCTGTAATAAAGTTTAATCTAGCACATTGTCTATTATGTGATATCTTGGAAGAAAAAAGAATTCTTTTGATAAAATAAAAATTTCTTCTGACAAAGTTTTGTTTAAAAAATCTGTTTTTAAATGAAATGTTTTGGAATTTCAACGCGTTTGAAGAAGATAGAATGGAATTTTTTGAATAAAAATTCATAAAAGGACATTCCTACTTGATCAATAAATAATTTTTTTCTCAAACAAGAGAGCTCATTACGAAATAAACAATGAAAAGCAGTTTCAATTTTTTGCAGAAATAATAATAAGAAATAATTTCTGAGATATAGAGGTTCAATATCAAGGTAGTTTTCTTGACCTATAAAAAAGAATTTATCAAGGTTATTTTTGCGAGATACAGAAGTTTTAGCGATAAATGATACCTAGATGAAAATAACTATGACTAAAAGGTACTGTGGCCTGAATCCTGATCATAGAAAATACAATGAACAACAATTTTAAGATACATGCAACGATACTTATATTATTAAAGAAACACGTAGTACAACTCGATGGGTATCAAAATATCAAAGTATAAGAAAAATCGTGAACAAAGTTGACTTAGAAGTATGCCACTCGAACGTTTTTTTGCGGATTTTCTTCTTTAGCAGCTGCTGCACTTAATCTGCTTTTTTCCCACCATCTCGATCACGGGCATTGGATAACCAGCGTGTTATGTATGAATTAAAATATTTGATAACGACTTCTGTGAATTTTTGTAACACAATTTCTAAAAAAAGAAACAAAACATGAGTTATGCAGAAGCAGTAAATTAAAATACAAAATTTTTTAATTTTTATTAAGAAATGGGCTTGTAACAAAGAAGTTAGGCTCTCAAATAAGTAATTGATATCTTAAGGGCATGTGACACAGCTAAATACCTATATTACCGATCTCACTTTTTCCGTTCACTGAATGTTTTTTTGAACCTAAGAACTTTTTTTGTAAATAAAAT
>NC_046657.1:109324120-109332666 GCF_010883055.1 Belonocnema kinseyi | reverse complement strand
TTTTATTTACAAAAAAAGTTCTTAGGTTCAAAAAAACATTCAGTGAACTGAAAAACTGTCGTCGGTAATATAGGTATTTAGCTGTGTCACATGCCCTTAACCACAAAATTTGATGATTTTTTATAATTTTATAATTTTCATAATTCTATATTATAATTTATAATTAATAATTTTATAATTGCATTCTTGACCAAGACAGATCAATTTTCAACCAAAATTTTTCACTATCAAATCAATAAATAATTAATTTCTAACAAAAGAAATGAACTGTCATCCAATAAAAATTTTTCATTTAAGTGAAAAAGAATGTCAACAATTTATTTTTCTATCTGAAAATATTAATTTTCAACCAAAAAGTTCATTTTCAACCAAACAGTTGAATTTTAAACAAAAAATTTCAGTTTCAACTTAATAGTTTAATTTTTAACTAAAATCCATAGATTTTAAACCAGGAACGAAAGTTAGGTTTGCTGTTAAAAAATTTATTTTTTACCAAAAATTTAACAAATAAATTGAATTTTTAGCACAATTGTTCAACTTTCATAAAACTGTCGTAAAAAATATCAATTTTCAAGTAAAAGCTATCAGTATGAAATCAAAAATAGATTAGTTAAATTTTCAGTTTAGAAGTTTAACTATCTATTTCAAAAAGCGAATTTTCAACAAAATAGGTTAATCTTATAAAAAATAGTCGAATTTTTAACCTTTCTTATTGTTCCATTTTCCAAGTATTTCCACATGTTTTTGCTGATCTTTCCTCTTTATATTCGTCGTTACACCGAAAAAAATATGTAACTATATTAGTTCAATAATACCTTGAATTAATACCCTTCGCACAAATTAGAACTCAGTAGGTAAAAAAGTCGAACTGGATATCTTCATTTAATTTGTAATTCTATTGGTTTGAATATAGAACCGACGCTATAGCAATACCGAATTACATCGATTAACTAAGTTTTGAAATGGAGCAGTTCTTCATGTAGAACTCGCAACATTTATAAGTTAATATCAGCTGTTCTAAAGCATCGAAACAGACACTGTTGCACTTTTGTATCGCGTACGTAACGAAATTTGAATCAAAGTGCGTCGATATAGTAGATTACTCGCTATGCTTCGCTCCGTTCGACTCTGCTGGTTCGAATGACGACGAACAGCGAGCATCCACGGAATCTGTAACATAGGAGTTTCGCGTGAGGACAAAATGTATTGGGAAAAATTAAACAATAATTATTTAAATATCAAATCTCGCGTGCTCTCAAATTTAAACAATGTCGTCTCACTATTTGTAGTTGTTTTGATAATAGACCGAAATTTAAATTTCCAAATAGTTCTCGTAGATGACCTTCGAATTGACCTGGTGCGCGACTTGGCGCACCCTGGTCGTCGACTCAGCATTTGTAATTGTTTTGGTTATTAAAAAAATTTTAATTTTTAAACATTTCTTGTGGATGACGTTTGAAAGGGCCTGGTGCACGATCAGGCGCGCCCGGGTCGTCGACTCACCATTGAGAGTTATTTTGGGTGTTAGCAAAATTTGATTTTTGAAAAACTTCTTGTAGAATACGTGTTAAACTAGCTGGTGCACGATCCTGCGCACCCAGGTCGTCGTCTCACCATTTGTAGTCGTTTTGGTTACGGACAAAATTTAAATTTCCAAAAAGTTCTCGTAAATGACCTGGTGCGCGATCCGTTGCATCTGGGTTGTCGACTCACCATTTGTCATTGTTTTGGTTATTGACAAAGTTTAAGCTTTACGAAAGTTCTCATAGATGACGTTTGAAAGGACCTGGTCAGGATCGGTCGCACCTGGGTCGTACTCACCATTGAGAGTTATTTTTAGTGTTGAAAAAATTTGAATTTTGAAAGTTCTTGTAGAATACGTATTAAATTGCCTAGTGCACGGTCCTGTGCACCTGTGTCGTCAAATCGCCATTTGTAACTAATAATGATTCAAAAAAAATTAATCTTTACAAAAAGTCGATTTTTTTCACCAAAACAACTTTTAGTAAAAATTAATGAAATTTACCTTTTTGTGATAATAATTTTGGTTTAAGGAAGTTTAAAGAACGTTTTTACGACGAGTCGATACAATTAAATGGATGTTTGCCATGTAGTAATATTTTGCTATAAAAATAATTGCAGCGGATCAAATGTGCAAGCTCAAAATTGTTATTTTTAGAAATTAATGAATTTTACTTTCAAAAATGTAGACGCACGTATTTGTGTCCTTAACTCATTAACTCCGTAACTCTCGCACTTTATTGTATAAACGATGTTTGTTACTTCAATGATTATTTATGTGCACCGTGTAAATTTGAGAGCAAGCGAAATTTGATATTTAAATAATTATTGTTTAATTTTTCCCAACACATATTGTCCGGCGCCTCAACTCAGCGCAATGCTTACGCGAAGCTTCTTCTACGTTACAGATTCGTTGGATCCTCGCTGTTCGTCGTCATTCGAACCAGCAGAGTTGAACGGACCGAACCATAGCGAGTGTATCTATATCGACGCACTGTGATTCAAATTTCGTTACGTACCCGATACAAAAGTGGAAAAGTGTCTGTTTCGAGGCTATAGAACAGCTGATATTTAACTTATGGATGTTGCGGGTTTAACATGAAGAACTGCTCCATTTCAATACTTACTTAATCGATGTAATTCGTTATTTCTATAGCGTCGGTTCTATACTCAAACCAATAAAGTTGCAAATTAAATGAAGAGATCCAGATCGACTTTTTTACCTACTGAGTTCTAATTTATGCGAAGCGTATTAGTCCAAGGTGTTATTGAACTAATATAGTTACATATTTTTTTCGGTGTTCAAGAAGTGCAACTGCAAGTCGTATTTTTTGCACTTATGTCCATATTCAAAACCCCGAAGTCGTAAACTTCGTAGGAAACTATGTACGTTGCAAATTATGCAGAAGCCAACGCAGGATCCGCCGTCGTATACTATGTCGGAAATTGGTATAGTAAACGACGTAGAATACTATATCTTTTCCGAAGTGGTCAAATAAGTGTATCTATAAGTCGCCTTTTTTGCATTTATATGATTATTAAAAATTCCGACGTCGCAAACTACGTAGGATTTACAAATATTTTTTTTAAATATTATGAAAAAGATGACAAAAGAAACATAGGTTTGTTGTGTAATTTTTGCTATTTAATTTCTAAATAAATTACTATAATTTTTGAGAAGGGGAAAGTGTAGGATAACATACATTTTACATTCTACAAGAATATATATGAGCCCAAAAATCGGAGTGGATATTTTCGATGACCCAAAAATCAGAGACTACATTAACACTAGAAAATTCTCAAAAATATTATTTTTTGACAAAGTCATATATACATGGTAGAGAAGGATTGATTTTATACGTTAAGGGTTGGATCCCATGAATTCATCCCAAGGCTTCAACCCTTAACGTGTAAAATCAACCCTTCTCTACCACATACATATGACTTTATCAAAAATTAATATTTTTGAGAATTTTCCAGTTTCAGGAGAGTCTCTGATTTTTGGGCTCCTCGAAAATACCCACTCTGATTTTTGGGCTTCAGCCCTTAACGTATAAAATCAACCCTTCTCTACCACGTAGATATGCATTTGTCAAAAATAATATTTTTGAGAATTTTCTAGTGTTAATGTAGTCTCTAATTTTTGGGCTCCTAGAAAATATCTACTCCTATTTTTGGGTTTCAACCCTTAACGTATAAAATCAACCCTTCTCTACCACATACATATGACTTTGTCAAAAATTAATATTTTTGAGAATTTTCCAGTGTCAGTAGAGTTTAAGATTATTGGGCTTCTTAAAAATACCCACTCCGATTTTTGGTCCCCAACACTTGACGTTAAAAAACAGTTCCTTTTTAACAATCATACATAATTTTGTGCAAACCAATCTTTTTCGGAATATTACAGTGTTACTATAGTCTCTGATATTTTTCGAATTTTTCTGGTTCAAATGGAGTCTCTGATTTTTGGGCTGTTCAAAAATGCCAACATCAAGGTTTAAGTTTTTAGTATTAGGTTTGTCTTTTTTTACACAGGAGTGGTTTTCCTTAATTAATGTTAAGTGCATTTGAGAACCTAAAAATTATCCCAAAATCTAGTGCCTTTTGGATTTTACAACTTCTATTTTTTGCAAGGGGGTGGTTTTTTGAAAATTGGGGTAGTTTTTCGATTTTTTGCATGCATTCGGGAGCCCAAAATAAGCCCAAAATTCTGGTGTTCTTTGTTTTTTCCGAATTTGATTCTTTACATACGGGGTGGTTTTATATTTAGTAGGGGTGATTTTTGGAAATTGGTTGTTGGTGTGTTTAAGAGCCCAAAGAAGCCCAAAATTCTGACATGTTTGATTTTTTCTTTCTTTCCATTTTTATATAGTGGAGGTGCTGGCTTGATTTAAATCAGCACCTCCGCTCAAAATTTGAATTTCCACAAAAAGTAGCGGAGCCCAAAAATCGGCAATACAGCCCAAAAAAAGTCAAAAATTCTGACATAAAGAAATTTGGGGATTTCGTTTGTGGAGGTGCTAGCTTGATAGACCTGATTTTTAGACTGTCAGCACGATAACTTTGAAAATAATTGACAAATTGGATTAACCTTCGTTATACTCTTTTAGTGTTTCAAACTGGAGGTCAAGTTCGTTGTCTAGCCATTATGGATACAAATACAAAATTTTAGAGCATTTTCAAAATTTTTGAGACCACTTTATTAAGATTCCAAAATTCTATATATGTTTATTCGTAGCTCTCAAAAATACGAACAATTTTTTAGAATGACTTTTTTCTATAAAAAGCAAATTGCCAGAATGACAGCATTAGAAATTTTTTTGTAAAATGTGCCCGCGAAGCGGGCACAATTTCATCACACCCAGGGCGCGTGGCTCGCTTCTATCGCAAGTTTGAGCGCACCTAGGGCGCGCGACGGTTGAATCTCGCGCTCGATAATAGGTTACCTCGCGCTTTGCGCTCGAACGTAATTACACATCACGCTTCAGGCTCGGATATTTATTCTTTGCATTTAGAATGCTTGAAAAAAACTTTATCAAGAAGATCTCTTTTAGATAGCAGTATTTATATGCGTCTTCATATTCTGAATTGTCTACTTGATTAAGTATAGTCAAAGATTAAGTTTCTCAAAGCTCTGTAGGCTTTGAGGTACACATTCTCATCGTGACACTCGCGCTGCACGCTCGATTTCTGACAGACATTTGTAAACAGGTTTTGTTGAATTTTTTTTCTCGTAACTTTCGTCGTTTTTCCACACATTTTATTTTATTTTTTTTCAACGTTATTTTTCACGAATAAAACAAAAAGTAGGCGTCCTATCAAAAGGTGATTCTTAACGAAACTGTAGATCTTTTTTGGGATAACCATTTCTGTTAATTCATCTTTTTTCGTATCCTACATAGTTTGTCCACAAAATGGAATTTTTTATTTTCCAGTATTTTTTGTGCAATCAAAATTTGAATTTTCGATTTTTAAAGAAAATCCAAAAATTTGTTATCATAATCTTTTAGAGCTTTCAAAAATAAATGTTTTTCTTTTTTTTACTTTTTTTCGTATCGTGCGTTTTGCGGGTTCAAATTTTGATATTCGGTTGATTAAAAAAATTTTGAAAACGCTATAACTCTGAGAATTTTCTTTTTATCGAAAAAAGTCATGAGGATAAATTTTTTTTTCTTTTTAATACTATGAATATCCGTACATAGAATTTTCAAATTCAGAAAAAAGTGGTCTCAAAAACTTTCAAAATGCGCTCACTTTTTGAATTTTCATCAAAAATGACTGGTTCACGAACTCGTCCTTTCTTTTGGGACCTAAAAAAAGTGTGCCAAAGATGAATTTGATTCGTTCATTTTTTCGAGAATTGTCGTGTTTACGGACGGACTGCCGGGCAGACAGACAGACAGACGCCATCGTGAAAACCTGATTTTCGGATTCAGGGGATCTCGAAACGTGGAGATCCGTTGAAAAAGTGTGATGTCAAATTTCCGACAATTCTAATACTTTCTCAATCGTAAATGATGAGAATGTAATAAAAGAAATTTTGTTTTCTAAACAACGCGCGATATAAAAAAGAACTCTAGAGGAGAAAAACATTGTTTTTCAAGAACCCTATAAGATGGCCATAACAACTTTTTAAATTTTCTTGAAAAATCGAAAATTCAAGTTTTAACCGCACAAGAAAATAAAGAAAAATTAAAAATTCCATTTTACAGTCAAACTGTACAAGATACCAAAAAAAGATCAATAAACAAAAATTGTGCATTCACAAAATATAAACGACACAAGCTACGCAAAAAATTAATTTTTTCATCCCAAAAAGAGCTACATATTTTTTTATTATTTATTTTTTGATAAGATGCGCAGTTTTTGTTTTAATCGTGAAAAATAACATCATTAATCAAAAGTGAAATTGTTGGGAAAACGACGCAAGTTACGAAAAAAGATGAGAAGACAAAAATTGTGCATTCAAAAAAGATTTACAAATTTTTTAGCAATCACTTTTTGAAACAACGTGTACTTCTCGTTTTAATAATAAAAAATAAAATAAAAAAAAAGAATAAAATTTTTGTACCAACGACACAAGCTAAGAAAGAAATTCATAAAAGAAAGTTACTTACCCAAAAAAGAGCTACAAATTGTTGAGAAATAATTTGTTGATAGGGCGCGCAGTTTTTGTTTTAATCGTGAAAATAGCTTTGAAAATAAAGCAATTAATGTTTTTTCAAACGACTCAAGCAACGAAAAAAAATGAAAAGACAAAAGTATGTTTAACCAAGAAAGATCTATATATTTGTTTTAAACTTTTGTTTTTAAAAATACATTTTACTCTAGGATGTCTATTTTTGGTTCAAATCGTAAAAAATGACATTGAAAATAAATTAATTTAATTTATGAAAAAGCGATACAAGTTCCAATACAATTTTTAATTAAAAAATTGTTTTTTTTTATAGGATTCGCACTTTTTTAAATTATAAAATTAAGGCCATGAAAGTACGCCTGTTTCAATACCAATGCATGTTATGAATAATTCTAATAATATACATTTATTGAAAGAATACATTTTTCAGGGCAGCTGAGTAAAATTTAATACAAAAGAAGGAACAAATATGAAAGTGATCATGAAAAATAAAATTGGTACTTTATTTAACAATACCTAAATTAGCAATTCCAGACCAAGATAAAAAATTAACTTAATGTACACGTGATATAATACAGTTGAACATTATGTAGAAAAGTTCGCATTTTGCACAAACTCGTGTTCGAAGCACGAGATACGTGTTGAGAATGCGTTCGTTAAAGCGAAAGAAACTTTAGCAAAAGAGAATTCACAATCACCAAATTACAGTTGTCGATTATTTTACCTTTGATTTTAAAAGGTATGTGCGTAGCGCGAGACAAATATATTACCGAGCGCGAAGCGCGAATTAAATATATGATTGTGTGCTAAGCGCAAAAATCAAAGGTCGCAGGCAGATTTTTTTGATATAAAATTAACTACTTCGTCAGAAGTTGAAATACTGCACAAAAAATTACTTTATTGGATTAAAATTGAACTATTTTGTTGAAAATTTGTTTTTTTTTCGGTTAAAAGTTAACTTGATAAATAAACAATTGTCTGTTTTATTTTTGGTTCAACATGTATCTTTATTACGAAAATTAACTGATTTCTTGAAAACTCAACCTCTTTGGTTGAATTTGATGCTTCCTAATTTAATATATTTTTTTGTTAAAATATTAACTATTAGATTTTCCGTTGAGAATTCTTAATATAAAATGTAATCGTTGAATTAACTCGTCTTTTTTATTAAAAATACAGCTGCTTGTTTCAAAATTTAATTGTTTTGTTGAGAATACCATCTTGAAAATTTATCTTTTTTTGTATAATAAAACATTTAGTTGAAAATTTACATATTAGTCCAGGCGAATTACACATTGGAAAAAAGAAAATTGCTAAATGCACTTAAACAATTGGAAATAGTAATGTTGTTCATAATAAACGTAAAAACCAAGGAAAAAAGAATGCATTGAAAAGACAACTCTGTGAATTGCGTACCTGTTATTTGCAGATTAAGAAAGTCAAAACAGAATCGGTTTGCGACTATGTGAATCGGTTATTTTCTCAAGCAGCTTCGAATCTGCCATGTACTGCAATCACCATTCCAAGCAAGGTTATATTGAATCGGTTTCCTTCTTTTTTAATGAGACCGACTTTTTTGGGGTTAAGCTGCCATATTTCACACGATTTTTTTAATTTATAAATTATAGAAAGATTGAAAGAAATCATGCGCAGGTCTACTAGATTCCTTTTGCTATTTCAGTTATTAGTCTTTTACGACATATAAGTTAGTTAAGAAAATTATAAAGACTAAAAAGTCTTTAAAAGCCAAATCGGCGACAATTTTGGTATTTAATGATAGATACGCAATTCAAAAGGCTTCGAAACCCATTAAACAGAAGTAAATGGATTTTTGTTTCCTGGGAAGGAAAAATGCTTGAGCAGGGGTGTGTCAGGTTGATGGGGGGGG
>NC_046657.1:109315336-109324110 GCF_010883055.1 Belonocnema kinseyi | reverse complement strand
AGTGTTATCGTGATTTTAGGCGAAAGTTGACGTTAGATAGAAAAGTGTATCATAGAAAACATATGTAGATGTAAAAATCAATTGGTTTCCGAGATAATCATTTGTTCCGGTCCGAAACACTTTCTTTCAAATGAAATTTGTCCTTCAAAAAATCATCGTACAGAGTTCTTTCAGGGCTCAATTTTTTTTTGACATGTACTTTCTGATGAAATGAAAAAAAAATATAATTCCTAATGGAGAACATGCTCAAAAATAGAAAAAAAACTCGAAAAGTGACTTGTTCAACAATCAATTTTATACTAAATGTTGATAATTTCCTTAAATTGTAAAATATCATAAAAACCGATTACTTCATTCAATTTGACGGAAAAAACACGAAAAAACTGAATTTTATTTTTTGACCAGAAGCTTCATTTTTTAATACTAACGCTAACAACATTCGAGTCGAATAATGAAGCTTCAGATGAATAAGGGAAAATACGAATTTTTTAATTTTTTGCCTTAAGATCAATTGGTTTTTAATTTTTTGTTAAATTTATAGATGTATAGGCTATTGATGTAAAATCCTGTTAAACAAAACAAGAATCCAACGACCAAATTTGGATCCTATTGTAATCTGAAAAAAACCCAAAAAAAAAATTTCGGAAAAAAATAAAAAAGAGGAAAGAAAAATGAGAATGCAGCTAACCACATCCCCTTCCTTCTCTTTTTCTTTCTTTCGTCTTTTTTATTCTTATGACCATTAAATTACAATAAAATAAAAATAAAAAACATAAACAAATAAATTTGCATTACCAACGTTTCGGTACTCGTACAGTACCCTTATCAAGGCAAGACAATTTTAAGTGGTAGAAATTGACAGCACCCACGAACAGGTGCTCTCTCTTTGATACCTGAGAATCGAATGAGGGTCAGTAGTTCAATCTTTTGTAAACACAATATAAATATCTGTCCAAATCGGTTTTTAAATAAATAGATAACTTTTTTTGTTTTCTAATATAAAGCATTTCCATGAATTCCCTCTTTCTCTCATTACTTTCATTATGCTAAATTTGAACATTTTCCCAGTCAAACTCATAGTTAACATCAACAAATGCCCTTGTATGTCTGGCAAGAACACTCTTATAACAGCGTCCCAAACGAACATCACTTTTGTGCTCCTCTATCCTAGTATTAAGAAGTCTGCCAGTCTGTCCCACGTAATTCATCCCACAGGTCCTGCAAGTGATCTTATAGACAATACCACCCTTTTCAAAATTATCGAAAGGATCCTTGCAAAAATTTATCACCGAATTCATTTTTAATGGAATGCGGAAAATAGTATGAATTAAAAATTTTTTTAACATGAGTTCAATAGTTTTAGAAATTTCACCAAAAAATGGAAGAACAAAAGTATTAAACGAACTATATTCCTTTAACTCTTTCTGATTATCTACAAGCAAATTATTAATGTCTTTGTTTTTGATTTGTTGAACTCTAATTCCAATATGTTTCTCAATTAACTCCTTTGGATAATGATTCAGAAAACGGATATTCCTAACAATATTCAAATTTCTTGTGTGAAATGAATAATGGGACAAACCTAAAGCTCTGTCAACTAAGTTTTTAATTACTGCAATTTTGTTTTGAAAGGGATAAGCAGAAAGAAAATTTTTAATTCTACCTGAATATGTACTTTTTCTGTACCAATTGGTAATAATATTACCATTGCAACCCTTAATTACTTCTATGCCCAAAAAACTGATTTTATCATCCTGTTCTATTTCATGAGTGAATTGAAGTTTTGAATGAAAACTGTTAAAAGTACCAATGACAGTCTGTAGCTTTTCCAGAGGAATACATAATAAGGTATCGTCGACAAACCGAAAATAAAAAGGCAAAACAAAATCTAATTTCCCAAAAACAAAAACCTCCAAATCTTCCATCACTAGTTCTGCTAAAATCGGAGAAATAACTGAACCTATGGGAGTACCAGACTTCTGTCTATACAAAGATCCATTAAATTTAAAATAAGTTGACTCCATAATAAAAAATATTCCTTCAATAAAATCTTTTTGACATAAACGAGTACGGGTTTTTATATTAGTCCATCTATTTAAAACTGCCTTTTTAACTAATTCAAGGGGTATACTCGGAAACATTGCAATAACATCCAAAGAAATCATGACATGGTCATCCGGAACCCTTTTTTGAATGATACTTTTTTGAAATTCCCAGCTATTTTTGACATTGTAAGTTGTGATAGAGTCCTTGAGAATCAAATTAAAATTTTGTTCTAAAAATTTGGTAGGAGTATTAATAGTTGAAATAACTATTCTTAAAGGATAGCCATCTTTGTAAATCTTTCTCAACCCATAACATCTTGCAAGAACTGTGTCTTCAGTGTTAATATCAGTCCATCTTATATCCTTTCCCAGAAGTCCTTTCTTTCTCCAATTGTCAAGCATCTTAAAAGTGTCTCTTTTTAATTTTTTTAACGGATTTTCATGCAATATTTCAAAATTATCATTATCAGAAAGCAAATTCTCCATATCCCTGATATAATTCGATTTGTTCATGCAAACAGTCATACTGCCTTTATCAGCATTCATGCAAACAACATCAGGGTTGCTTCTAAGAAACTCTTTCTTCATCATGAAACCTTAAGATATTCTACGATCAATTTAACTGATATGCAAATTATTTTCTCAACAAAGCTCTTTGACAAGTGTAAAACCTTGTTTCGGAAATCCTGCTGATCCAAAATAGGAATTTTGTGTATATTTGATTCAACATCTTTTACTATTTCTATCATTTGTTTTTCCTTAGTTTTTATCACACGGTTACTAAAACCTTGACCTAATCTGAGAATATCTGCGACTGAATCAGGAATTTGAATATCTGTCAAATTAACAAACCAAGGATCTTTACCTCCTTCTTCAAAAATCCTATGTAAATTTAAATTTTGTTCTTGAACACTAGTTTGCTGATGAATTAAATTTGAAAGTTTGTTATCATGTTTTACATCACTGCTTAAAAATCTTTCATTGAGGAGAATCTGATGCTTTAAAAGATTAATAATTTCATTTTGTTGCAAACAAACTTCTAATTCACTGCTTATTCTTGAAATTCTTGACTTTAAAAAATTAACAAGATTTGAAACATCTTTGATAAATAAATTTAGTAGTGAAAATTTAAAATTGTTTAAAGTGTGTTCAAATTTTCTATTACAAAAATTACTATGAAAAGAAAAATCTCGAAATTTGTTATCCAGGAAAAAAATTTTTTTAGGTAAAACATCGTTTCTTCTACATTCAATCAAAAATCTTTTTTGAAGAATACTGCTTCTTAATTTCTTATTGATATCACACCAGAATTGCACCTTTCTGAACACCTCAGGACCATGTTTAACTCTTATCTGATTGAAAAACATAATATCCTAGAAATGACCTCCAGTCCAAGTCAGCTAAATCAAAATATACGAAATTTAAATTAGACCAAATTCCAATTTCAAAATCCCATTTAACGTCCAATAATCAAATTGATGTAAAATCCTGTTAAACGAAACAAGAATCCAACGACCAAATTTGGACCACAACGAATAAAATAAGACCAAAAAAACCTGATTGCAATCTGAAAAAACACCCCCCCCCCCCAAAACCCAAAAAAAAAATTTCGGAAAAAAATAAAAAAGGGGAATGAAAAATGAATGAAAATGAATTTATATTAAAAAACAAAAAAAGTTATCTATTAATTTAAAAACCGATTTGGATGGACTGAACAAAAGTTATGCTAATATTATTAATTACATATAACGTAGCTCTTTCATGAATTCTGTTTTTCTTTTACTTTCTCTATTTCTCATGTAATTATGACAGATATTTATATTGTGTTTACGACAGATTGGCCTACTGACCCTCATTCGATTTTCAGGTATCAAAGAGAGAGCACCTGTTCGTGGGTGCTGTCAATTTCTACCACTTAAAATTTTCTTGCCTTGATAAGGGTACTGTACGAGTACCGAAACGTTGGTAATGCAAATTTATTTATTTATGTTTTTTATTTTATTGTAATTTGATGGTCACAAAAATAAAAAAGACGAAAGAAAGAAAAAGAGAAGGAAGGGGATGTAGTTGGCTGTCTTCTCATTTTTCTTTCCTCTTTTTTATTTTTTTCTGAAATTTTTTTTTTTGGTTTTTTTTGGGGGGGGGGGGTTCAGATTACAATAAGGTTTTTTTGGTTTTCGTTTATTCGTTGTGGTCCAATGGTATAGGCTATTTTCAATGAAACTACAGTGAAAATTTTCTATAGCGCCGATTTTTGGGCTGACGGTGGGTGGGAACTAACTCATTATAGCCCGCTCCGCTTTTTTTTGTTCACGCTTGAGTGCTCGTTTGAGTTACAACCGCAGACCCGCGCCCCCCGCGCAGCTCCTGTTATACCTACCTGGGGCTTGGCGTCAATTCTCGGAGGGGCTATAGAAGGGAGGGCTACTGAAGAGTTTCAATTTATTTAGAATTTAAGGTTTACTACGCTAGTCTGGGTCTTTTTGCCAACATTTCAAATTGATCTTCATAGCACGAATTTTTAGTATACTGTGTGTTTCTTCCTGATCTTCAAACTTTTCGTCGATATCGCTAAATTCCTCGGATAACTGAATTTTCGGGTTCAAGCAAAGATCTGGCTGCTCGATTTCACGTGAAATGTCTTCGTATTCATTGAGATCTTCCGAAATCTTGTCGAAGTTCGAAAAATCGTCTGAACCATGACATGTTGTACATGCTTATACATCTATACATTCAACAAAAATGTAAAAACTAATTGATATTCAGGCAAAAAAATTTTTAATTCGCATTTTTCCTTATTCATCTGAAGCTTCATTATTCAACTTGATGTTGATTGCGTTCGTGTTCACAAATGAAGCTTCTGATCAAATAATAAAATACAGTTTTTTTTGCAATTTTTTTCCGTCAAATTGAATGGAGCAATTTTCTCAGACATTTTGAGGTTATGTGAAAAAGTCGCTGATACAAAAGTTGTAGACTTTTTTTTAATCTATATGTTTTCTATGAAACGCTTTTCTCTGTGACGTCAACTTTCGCTGAAAATCACAATAATACCATTTTTACCCCTTTTACCCCCCCTCCCGTCAACCCCGCCCCACCCTGCTCACGCATTTTTCCTTTTCACGTTTATTATGAACCACTTTACCATTTCCAATTGTTCCAGTGCAGTTAAAATTTTTTTTTTCGCCTCAAAATAAATTAATTGGCCTGGACCATATGTAGTTTATTTAAAATTCTTTTACTTTTAATTTTAAAATAATCTTGTTGGTTATAAAGTCATTTCTTTTATTGAAAATGTACCTTTTTTTATTAGTTACAATTATTTTTTTTTTTTTTGAAGAATCATCTATTTTATTTAAAAATTAAATTACTCATAGTGCAAACTGGAAATTCTGTGTAGAAAGTTTATTCTGTTGGTTAAAGATTCTTCACTTCGATTGAAGAGATTACTTTTTGTTCGATTTTTTAAAATATTGTTGTTGGATTTTGTCCAAAATTTGTCTTTTTTTTAGATAAAAGTTTAATTTTATAACTGAAGAATTAACTACAGTGAATCCTAGAAATAAGGCCCCCTGATGTAGTTCCTCCGAGAATTGACGCCCCGCCGAAAGTAGGAGTAACAGGAGTTGCGCGGGGTTTGATATTGGGGTTGAAAATTTATCCTTTTTTATAAGATATTATTATTCTTGTTTGAAAATGTTTAAAAATTCAGTGATTTTCTTGATGTTTTTCATGAAAATTACATTTTTTAACTGAATTTTTAACTATTCCATTTTTGTTTTTAATTTATATTTTTTCGAGTCTTTTTTAGATTGAAATTCATTTCTTTCGCTAAAAATTGAACTACAGTGAAACCTTTCAATAGCCATCCCTTCTATGGCCCTTTCGAGAATCGACGCCGCAGGTAGGTCTAACAGGAGCTGGGCGGGGTCAGCCCAAAAATCGGCGCTATAGAAGAGTTTTACTGCATTTTGTTGAAAATTGAAACTTTTAATTTGAAAATTTAACTATTCTTTAAGTTCCTTCTAGGAGAAATCTAATCTTCTTATCTGAAAATTGATCATTTCGGTTAAAAATTGAATGACTTCATCTTTGATTCAAAATTTATTTTTTATTTTTAAATTTAACAATATTGTTTTAAAAAATCGTTTCATTCAAAGTTAACCTTTTTTAGTTGCAGCTTCATCTATTTAGTTGAAAATTTGTCTTTCTACGCAAGAGCAATAATTTAAATGTTAAATTATTTCTTTTTAAGCTGAATTACTTACACTTTTAATTTGTATTTATGAATGAACTATAAAATTTTATTATTAACTTAAAAAAAACTATTTTGTATTTATTAAATTTGAATTTTCGCGGAATTTCGTGGTAAGCTTTCTTGCTCGAAAAATCTGTGATACAGCAGTACCTATGAAGTGCAAATTTTGATTTGTTGTAACAAAATTGAAATAATTCAAATATCTTAGATAAGTAATCGTTGTATTTCGTTATGCCAAAGATAAGCTCTGAAATTCTCGAGTTTTTTTAAGATACTAAATTTTGAGAACCTGAGGATTAATCGACATTTATGCAGGAGGAGTCTGAAGTCAAATTATAGATTATTAAAATTTTTTAAATTGTTTTAGAGATTTTAATAGTAATTGCAATGTTTTCAAAATAACCTAATAATTTCAGAAGGTGATTTCGTTATTTTTATTAATAGTGCTTTGAATTGTAAATATTGGAAATTTAAAGATGAAGAATTCGAACGGTTGCTCGTTTGGCTAATTTTGACAGCGCCATAATTCTGAAAAGGGCGCAATTTTCTAAAGTCGTAGTTTCAGTTAAGCTGTGAATGAGTTAATTTTAAAGAGGTCTGATATTTAGTAGCGAATAATAACAAAAATTTAAAAATTAATCATATTTGAAATATAAATTTTAAAATTTTATTTAAAAAAGTAGAATTGAAATTTATTTTTAACAAAATTAAAATGAAAGGCCATACATTAAAAAAGTTAAAAATTTAGAAAAATAAAATAAATTTTATTGGGTAGAAGATTACTGTGAGATTAAATTTGTACAAATTGAAGATACGAATCATGGGCAAGTAAATAAAAGATTAATAGCTTGATCGAATTTAAACTTATAATAAGAGTTAAAACTGAAATCAATTAATACTGCAAGAAAAATAAAAGATAAAAACTAAGGACTTCAAGAAGAATATTAGAATGAAAACAGATTTCTAAAATTGATTTTGAATATACTTGGTCAAAATTGATTTGCAAAACAAGAATTGGGATAAACTGAATTTCAAAAATTAAATCCACAAGTGAATTTAAACAAGTTGGAAGTTAAAAACTTTAAATATAAAAAAGAAAACAATTTCTAACGATTATGAAAAAACTAAACTGATAAGGTCTAATTCCTAAGTATAATAAAAGACTGTCATTTACGTGATTAAAATAAGTTTTAATTTAAATATCTTAAATGGTATAATGTACAAAAATCCATAAATTCCTGATTAATTGTAAATACCATGAACAAATAAACATGATAAAAGCAAAATAGAAAAAATGTGTAACAAATACAACAGTTTAATCAATCGAACATCTTCAACGCCAAACATATGGAACCGATTCGGTTTCGAAAGAGAGATCTCTTTCAAATCAGGTGACATTTTATCTTGTACTTTGGGAATTGAGTTACAATTATCAAGAAGGTGATTTTTCACGGCTTCTAATACTTGGAGAGCCACGTCAGTGGTTAGGGGGTCATTTGGGTTTTTCTTTTGCATATTATTTACAATGCGCAACCATTTCAGTCCTGACTTGAGAGTCATACTGGAAGAAGTCTCTGAAGACGACTTTGTTTCATTTATAATTGAGAGCCCATTCAGGAATGTGGGTTCCGATGTTCCTCCATGGGTTCCACCCGTTCCAGTCTTAAAATTAACTAAGGATCCTGTAGTTTCATTTGGATCCTTGATATTTGTTGGCTCCTCCGTTGATCCTTCCTGAGAAATTTGGGTTCCTCTATCCTGGAATGGGGTCTCAACCTTTTCAGGAACATCCAATTTTTCCTCTTCAAAACTGATTACCTGGGACGTAATTTTTTTTAATTTACAAAGTAGACATGCGTTTTGACCAATGCAAGCTTTGTGATTGGATAGTCTTTCACAAAGTATCGCGTATGCAGCTTCAAGTTCTAACTGCGTTTTGGTGTCATTTGTAGATGAGATCTCATTTAGAAAAGTGGGTTCTGAGGTGACAGGTTTTGTATTCCTATTGGGGTCGTCCATATTTTCTGAAGTCCTGCAAACAAGAAACCCAAGTGAAATTAAATGAAAATTTAAGGCCATGTGATGAGTGGGTCACGTGACCAGATTCCTATCTTACCGACACTTTTTTTATTCCCCAACTTATTATCACACGAAACGTCACATCTAATTAAAAATTTGAGATACTAAAAAAGAAGCACTAACAATGATGGGTTTGGTCCTAAATTTGTATAATTATGAAATATTTTTTTTTTGCTTTTTTAATAATTATTAAATTTTAGGACCAGACCCATCCTTCTTAGTGCTTCTTATTTATTATCCCAAATTTTCAACTCGATGTGGCGCTTCGTGTGAAAATAAGTTGGAAAATACGGTTCCAGTTCTACTTCCCCCCTCTCCCAACCCTCCCTTATTAACTGAAGTTTTTGGTGGAACTGACGTTAGAACTACAATCTCCACCATATGACGATTTG
>NC_046657.1:109312307-109315236 GCF_010883055.1 Belonocnema kinseyi | reverse complement strand
TCCTTTCCCCTGCCGAGTGAGTCACGCCTACCCCGAAAGGGAAATGGCTTAATGGTGTAATAATAATAATAATAATAATAATAATAATAATAATAATAAAAAGAGTGGGTAAGGTAGAAATCCTGTCACGTGACCCACGCGTCACATGGCCTTAAGAGAGTAAACGTGTGTCGTATGTCGGTAAGGTAGGAATCGGGGGAATATGACATTATATCAATTTTGCGTACTTGTTTAATTTATAACTAACAATTTGAGATTGTTTAACTTAGATCTTTCTCAAGTTCGAGAGGCTCAGTTTTAAATATTTTTAATCATAATGTAATATTTAAATAAATTTAATATAATTTGATTATAATTACGTTATTCATAAATTCTTCTTAAATGCTTTTTACCAATTTTTAAAAACTAATTATATTTAAAAACTATTTGCCTTTTTGTAAAATTGGAAACAACAGAGTTGAAGAGAATTTTTTTTCTCTTTTCTCTCTTTTTCTCTTTTTTCTCGAAAAAGGTTGAAACTTTTCCATAAAAACGAAGGTTTTTTCAGAGGACTTCACTGATAATATCGTTCAAATTTTTTAAATCATAGAAAACTTATTTTATTTCAGATATTTCATGTTTCCATAACAATTTTTGAATGTTTCATCATTCACTTTTAAAATCTGCCAAAAAATTTAATAATGTTAAAAATCACAAAATTACTTAAATTCTTCTGAAATTATTAAAAGTCGATTATCTTTATGACCTCACCTTTTTTGTAACTGTTTTTTTAAATTTTACTTCTAAATATATGAAGTCATCCTATGAATTTCATGTGGTTTAAACAATTTTTGAGGTTACAACATTTTTTTTCGTCTAATGTTTTTACGGATTTCAAATTACAGCTGAACTCGAATTTGAGCTCCCCCGCCCCCCTAATTTGAGCCTTCCGAAAATTGACGCCCCCGAGAGTACGGATAAGAGTATGGGAGGGGGGGGGGGGTGCGGTGCTCACTCCGACGTGACAAAACAGAAGCGTTGCGATACCCTAACGACTTACATTGGTGACAGCGTCACGAAGTTGCGCCAGTTCACTCTCAAGCGGTAAGCACAAACGTTTGCATAACTAATAAGCACGATAGCGAGCACCAGTTGACCAACAGTGAGGTTCCGATGCTTAAAACACGTGATGAGGAATACCGAACCTGCCTCGCTTTCGTCTCCCAGGTCTATTTCACGGTTTGTCTCGTTTAATTTTCCCTCGTCTCACATCGTCCTTCCTCTTTTTCGCCTCGTGTTTTCCAGGATTTAGTGGCAGATAAGCGCTAGCGGAGCGGGCAGATCGCGAGAGCGTTCTTTTGTCACTCTGACGCGCTAATACCAATTAACGTTCTTCGATGAATAGTTCAAGACGAAATATAATTCCATATTATACTTGTTTGTCCATTACTGATTAATTTGATATCAAGCAGGACTATGTTTTGACTTTTTTGAAGGTTTAACTTCACTCTGTTAGTATTTCATTCTGTTCTAATTCAACATTTATTTTGCCAGTCATGGCAATAGAATATATGAAACACAAAAGTAAAAAGATAAATATATAATTCACCACCACGAGATTCATGCATGTATTTTTGTATATTCAAATATATATATCAAAAATGTTATAATTCAAAAACGCATTGGAACTCAAAATTTATGTCGGGTAGCTTATAACTTGTATGTCTCATAGTTGCGTTAAGTCGAAATAACATTTTTACAATTTTTAATTATAGTTTTTAAAAAATCATGAATGTTATTGTTATTTCAGAATCTAAGTAATTTGCCCGATTTTTTTAAATTTAATCATTGCGTTCATATAGGAAAAAAAAAACTTTTTTATGGAATTCTGAAAATGAAAAAATATAGCAGCTCCAAAAATTATCGATAATTTATTTTTGTCATAAAAAACTTTTTTATGTTTAAAATGTACTTCTAAAAAAATTGAAAAGATCAGATCGTTAAAAATGGCAAGTTAATGTAAAAAGTTCAGGAACTCGTCATTTGAACGATCTGCTCTTCTCAATTTTCTTGTAAGTACATTTTGTACATAAGAAAATTTTTCTATACTGAAAAATATATTAAGAGCTTCTAGACTTTTTGAAAATAGGGCATATTATGTAGTTTAAGAAACAAAAGTAACATTCACGATTTCTCAAAACTGCTATTAAAAAATTCTTTAACTTTATTTCGGCTTCACCCAACCATAACGTATTAATCGAATAATTTCAAATTGTATACGTTATAAGGAACCCAACATAGTTGTTTACGCAAACATTATCATCGAATGATCATTTTTGTATAGATTAGATCCCAAAAAATTTTTAATTTGACTACGAAATATAAATAATTAAATTAGTGTTAAATTTTTTGGTTATAATTGGCAAAATAAATGTTAAATAATAACAAAATAACATACTAATAGAGAGAAGTTAAATCTATGAAAAAATCGAAGCATAGTCATGTTTGGTATCAAATTAATCAGTAATGGACAAACAAGTATAATATGTGATCATATTTCGACTTTCACTATTCATTAAAGAACGGTATTTAGCTTAGTCATAGAGCATGTATGTCACATTTCTGTCCCGTCTCGTTCCTCGGGATTTCTCGCTCGAGGGCAACACAACCAGACACAACTGAAGCCGATGGCACCGATCGGATTGTTTCGTGCGATCGAGTGCACCTCTTTGACCTTGAGAAGAGCGCCATCTGACATGCGAATTTATGTTTCAAAGTTATTGGAGCAATGTTAATGAATAAGAGCAGTGAATGGGCGATGGTCAATTCCGCCCCAGCTACCTGTGTACCGTCCCCCACTACGCGGCTTCCCCTCACACCGTCGAGCTGCTGCCACTGAGCTTGGTCAGGGGGGGGGGGGCCTTTGTTCCTAATGAGGCCTAAAATATGG
>NC_046657.1:109305823-109312207 GCF_010883055.1 Belonocnema kinseyi | reverse complement strand
CCAGACAAACGCATTTCTCAAACTTGTCCCTTAATAATTTTGCACTTTGCAAAAGGATGAATAGTTTCAGTCTTACCCTAATTTGGGAAAAATTTGGGAAAATTTTGGGAAATTCCGGGTGCTAATATTTGGCTAGACTTGAAGCATCATAAATTTTTTTATTGCTTAACCAATCAGGTTGCTCAAAATTGTCCTTAAAACTGTACACTTAGCATGCTAGTCTCATTCGCCGTCATTCATTGATTTGGAATGCAAGTGAATTTTTTGGTATACTCTGTTATTGTAAAAATTTTGACTTCAACATCTATTGCATTTTGGAAGAGAAATGTCTTCGGAAGCTGCTCCAATTATTATTGAAACGACGTCTGAGAAAGGTAAAACTATTCTGATTGTAAATGATTTTAAATTCCACTTTAGTCGATTTTTAAAAACGGGAGAAGAAAGATGGAGATGTAATGATAAAAAATGCACTTCTTTTTTACGTACTTTCGGTGAATCTCCGCGAAGTATTAACAGCCTTAGCAATTTATACCATAATCATGATCCCGTGAACAAACAAATTTTGCAACGCCAATTTCTTTCGTCAAGCGTAAAAAGAAAAGCAGTAGATCAACCTTGCGAGAAACCTGCCAAAATTATAAACTCATGTGTAACAAGTGATCATCGAAATTTGAGAGTAAATGATATAGCGAATGTAAGAAAACCTGCATACAGGGCCCGTCAAAGCGTTTTACCCTCACTTCCTAAAAGTTTAGCCGAAACTCGTGAAAAAATAAATAAATTAAAAATAAAAACTAAATTTGATGAAGATTTTGTTCTCATGAATGATCCTAAATCAAACATGATCATTTTCTCGACTGAAAATAATTTAAAGTACCTAACTGAGTCAAAGAAATTGTATGCACTGAACTGATCGCATACGCTATTAATAAGATTAAAAGGAATTTATGCAATCATTTATAATCAGAACCTTTTTTTTTAGATGTTAGTAGTAGTAGTAGTAGTAGTATAATAGCGTATTTACAAATTAAACAAGCCCTTTTCAGGACCAACAAATATTCTAAACGAAGGAACATATTATCTTTTGTGTCAAACATGTATAAACTTTTTTTCAACTCTATGAGTCAAACAACATATCGTTGGAATCGTTATAATTCGTAGATTTCGAATATCATATTTGTGATTTACTAAGTGGGAAATTTAAAAAATTTTATATTCCATATTTTAGGCCTCATTAGGAACAAATGCTCCCCGCTGACCAAGCTCACTGGCAGCAGCTCGACAGGGTCAGTAGACGCCGCGTAGTGGGGGAACGGTACACAGGTAGCTGTGGCGGAATTGTCATCTGCCCCAGTGAATATCAATTAATTTTAATCAAAAATGGTATACGAGGTTTTTAAATTTCTTCTAAATAGTTTCAAATTGGTCGCCCTATCATAACTACCCAACAGACGTATTCTAAAAGAGCGGATCTTCTCTGTCTACCCCATACGATAGCAAGAGATCTCGAAACCGTCGTTTCGAATTCGATCGCACCTTTTTGTAGCGTCAAACTGGCAAGTGTTAACGTGAGAATTGTGAAAACTGTGTTTCTCGCAGAGAATTAATCTAATATTCAAAAAATAAGTGATTTTATATTCAATAACTCCTTCGTCACTAGTTATGAAACAGCATAATGCATCACTTTGAAATACGTGTGTGCTTCCCACTTGAAGTGTTTCACTTATGCTAGTTTTAAAATAGTGATATGCTTTCGGATTCTGCTGTCTTCCAATGGTTTAAGCAAGCGAGAAACAGTGATGATTCAGTATCCGGAGCGATTATACAAGAGAAATCTCTCAATTTAAACCGGCTGCGGGCCCCGAAAACGTTTTAAGTACGTAAACAGGATCAAAGTTTATTTTAACTTGTAACAGCCACCTTTCTTCCTTATTTCCGTTAAATATTTAGTTTACCCTTGTCTCCGTATCAGAAAAATAATTTTTTACCACACGAACAAATTTTTATTTTATTTTTCTCGCGTCTTTATAAAAAAAATTCTACTTTGAAATTATGGTAAGGGGTCTCACACATAACCTAAAAACGTTTTATAAACATATTTCGTTCTAAAAGGCACCGTAAACCGGTATAAAAGAATTGTTCGCAAATAAACCATAATGGTAGACAGTTTGGTTCTAAAAACCTCCTTGAATTTCGAGACCTTTCGAATAAATTTGGTCGAAAAACATATCTTAAAAATCCATTTCTATTAACATTAAAACAATTTTTGATAAAAACTACAATTAAAAGTAATGCTTACCGCAGTTCCGTTTCCACGTCGGGATCAGTAACCAGATTTTTCCAGGTTTCCTCCATCACAACAAAATAACTAATTATTTTTTAAAATTTCCAAATCTGTAAATTTTATATCCCCAAGAACTTGCTTCCTGCTATGCGGCGTCAGTAAAAGTAAATGAAGTAAAGCGTCTTCTTCGTTTTGCTCTTGTAATTTCTGCGCATCTATATTTCTCATTCGTTCTCTCTACGCAGAACCAAACCGGTTGAAATAAAGTGCCATCTGGTTGTGATTTAATGTATTTATAAACTGAATTTATTATTTTGATTGAAATTGACGTTTTTGTTTTGATCAAAAAATATAATTTCCAGCATTTATTCGTATATATCTGAAAACTTTTTCTGGAAATTTTAGACTATAAAACTTCATCCTCATTTTTGCGTTTTGCATACGCTTTCAACTAAATGATCATATTTAATTTTTTTACGAAATTAGTTATTTATATACATTGGATATTATCGAACAACAAAAATGTCAAAGGTACATCATAATTTTTTTTTTATTTTCGGCATTTGCTGAGTTCGCCAAAGAGATGCATGGTTTATTTTTGAATATTTCTTACATTAAATGTTTGGTTTGAAAATTTTAAGTTGTATTGACCATTAGAATTCTTTAAAAATTGAAATAATTTCTATAAGCTTTAAATGCAAAGTTGATTAATGTGAATTTTTAAAACGAAAGATTTGTCATTGCATCACTTAACTTCGCTAGTTCGCTCGATAATATATTTATCTCGCGCTTCGCTCTCGATACTGTATTTATCTCGTGCTACGCGCTCGATCTTTCTGCACAGCCTTTTTAAAACTAAAGGTGAAAGAATCGACAAAAGTAATTTGGTGATTGTGAATTCACTTTTGTTAAAGCTCCTTCAGCTTTGACGAACACATTCTCATCACGTGTCTCGTGCTTCACACTCGAGTTTATCCCTGAAATTTTATATCATTCCCATAAATGTATATTGTTATAATTCTTAACTTGCATTGGCATTTAGAAATCAAACTTTTTCTTCTCTTGCCATTTTTTCATATCGTCCCTTAATTGGCTTAAAAGGTTCATTTTCGTGTGCTTTTTGGAATTTTGTAAATGCTATAACTCTAATAATTTTTAATTTTATCAAAAAAGTCATTAGATAAATTGTTCGACTTTTTAAATACTATGAATAACCGTACAGATAATTCTTGAATTTTGAAAAAATGGTCTCAAAAATATTCAAAGGGCGCTCACTTTTTGAATTGTTATCCATAATGGCTGGCTAACGAACTTTACCTTTAGTTTAGGACATTAAAAGAGTGTACTAGAGGCTAATCTAATAAAATTATTTTTTCAAAAGTTATCGTGCTGACAAACAGACAGGCATAAATACATAAAGACAGACCGACAGGCACATTCGTAAAAACCTGTTTTTCGGATTCAGGGGGTCTCCAAATGTGGACATTTGACAAAAACTGGGGGGGGGGGGGTTCGGGTTGATAAATTTTACACACATCTAATACCTTCTCTGATGAGAAAGTGAAAAAACCATTTATAAAAATTTTTTGCTCTACCTTCGGTAAAAAAATGTTATCTATTTATTTTGGCTTAGCTTGTGTCGTTTGTCTAAAAATTGAATTTTTGTATTTTCAACGTGTTTTTTATAAATAAAACAAACAACTTGTCCTATAAAAAAGTGATTAATAAAAAATTTGGATATATTTCTTGGGTGCACAATATTTGTCTTATCATTTTTTCCCAATCTTGCATAGTTTTACCACAAAATGCAATTTTTGATTTTTAATTAGTTTTCGTGCGGTCAAAATTTGAATTTTTCGAAAAAATCAAAAGACGTTAATACGATAATCTTGTAGGGCTATAGAAAAGTAGCATATTTCTTTTCAAGTACTATGAACAACTGTACACAGAATTTTTGAATCATGAAAAAATGTGTACTCAAAAATTTAAAAAATGGGCTAACTTTGAGTATTTTTATCCAAAATGTCTGACTAACGAACTTGGCATTGAGCTTAAGACACTAAAAGAGTGTACCAAAAGCCAATCTAATAGATTTTTTTTTTCAAAAGTAATCGTGCTCACAGACAGGCATACAGACATAAAGACAGACATAGCGACAGACAGATAGGCATACAGATAGACACATTCGTAAAAACCTGTTTGTCCGATTCAGAGGGTCTCAAAACGTGCTTTTAGTTTTAATCATAAAAAATAGCATCAAAAACATGAAAAGTTAAATTTTTTGAAATCCCACACATGAGACGAAAAAGAAATTAAAAGACAAAAGTTGTGATAAGAAAGTGCCCACGCAGCAAGCACATTTTTTTTACTGTTAATGACGTTTCTCATGATTAAAACCAAAACGATGCGTCCTATCAAAAAGTGGTTAATAACAAATTTGTAGATCTTTTTCAAATGCACAATTTTTGTGCATTTATCTTTTACCGTATTTTGCACAGTTTGGCCGAAAAATATAATTTTCGAATTTTTCATTATTTTGTATGCTGCCAAAATTAGAATTTTTTATTTTTCAAGAAAATTCAAGAAGTTGTAATGATAATCTCGTAGGGCATTCAAAAAGCAACATATTCCTTCTCTTGACTTTTTTGCATACCGCGCACGGAAAAAAGGTCTAGTTGGGCCAAATAGATGAATCTAGTTACGCGCGTCTAGTAAATTTAAGGCAGAAGTTTCGTTACTCCTACTCAACATCTTTTAAGCAGTCTAGTCGATTTTACCGATCCATCGTGTTATTTCAAATAGTTCCCATAACGAGATATCTGGTAGAAATGCCCCCCACCACTCCTGTACTCCCCTCGTTCCTCCCTCCTATACCCTTTACCATCAATATTCTTCCCTCTAGCCGCTAGCTTGCCTGCCTAATATTCGGCGTCGTCAACTCCAATTTCTTCCAGACCCTTGCATTTTCCTCTACCGCGCGTTATTCTGACCATTTTCAAAGTTGCGAGAAGCGACGTATTTTCATTTTTGCTTCTATTTTCGCGTAATAAAATAAGCAACTTCCGTGACGACACAGTGGATAATCTGCTGAACTTGTGGAACCTTTTCTCCTACAAGGCTATATTGCAAGAAACGTAAACTTTGTTTTTATTCAGTGTCTTCACCATGTTGTTTTGAAGATGATGCTTCAGGCCGTGCGATTTTTTCGTGAAATATGAAGTCATACTTTTGACCAGTGGTTAATAAACGATGTTTACTATTATTGTATGCACGCATTTTCGAACCTATGCCAAAGATCCTGAACACATACGGTTTTTTCTATAAAAAAAACTACTCGAACCCTATATATCTGGTAAATATTACCAAAAAACTAGTTAAATTACCTAGAAACTGTCATGGAAACCTAACTCGACATTTGGTTGATTTTACTAGACAGCTAGTTAGATCTACTTGCCATGGAAATGTTGACCGTACTGGATGTCTGGTAACCTATACCTCATGTCTTGTAATTTTAACTATACAGATTTTAACTCGACTGTCTGGCGCGTTTAACTTTCATATTTTACTAGACTGTCTAGTACGGCTAACCAGAATCTTTGTTAACCCAACTAGAAATTTTTCTCCGTGCGTATTATTTGGCATAAAATGATCATTTTCGTGTGTTTTTTGGTAATTTGTAAATGCTATAACTTTGGTAATTTTTTATTTTTTGAAAAAAGTCATTGGGTTAAATTGTTCCAATTTTTTAATACTATGAATAACCGTACAGAGAATTTTTGAATTTTGGAAAAAGTGGTCTCAAAAATATTCAAAATGTGCCCACTTTTTGAATTTTTATCCAAAATGGCTGGCTAACGAACGTAACCTTTAGTTTAGCACACTAAACGAGTGTACCAAAGGGCAATTCGATAGCATAATTTTTTCAAAAGTTATCGTGTTCACTGACAGACATGCAAGAAGACACATTCGTAAAACCCTGTTTTTCTGATTCTGGGGGTCTCAAAACGTGGAAATTTGACAAAAACAGGGGGGGGGAGGCAAATTTTCAACAAATCTAATACCTTCTCTGGGGAAAATGTAAAAAGTGGCCTTGTGGTGCA
>NC_046657.1:109286868-109305768 GCF_010883055.1 Belonocnema kinseyi | reverse complement strand
CGTTATAAGTGGAAATAACGTTCCAAACTTATGTAACCTCTAGAACTTAAAACCAATAAGAAAATTCAAGTATATTTTCTGGTAAAGGATAATTCTTTTATTGAAAAGGCTAATATTGATTTTTTTCGGAAATCATCTGGTTTGGTTAAAAATTCTATTATTTGGTTACAAATAAATTTCTTAAACAGACAATTAACCTACATACTCCATATTTTAGTTAAAAATTCATCTTGTTTAGTTGAAAATTTCAATATTTGGTTTAAAATTTATCCTTTTTAGTTGAACATTCAACGTCTTAGTTAAAAATTAATGTATTTTGTTGAAAATTCGTATTTTTTGGTAGAAATGTAATCTTCTTGGATTTTTTCGTTGTCCCAAATTTTGAAGTTTTCAAAATATTTGAAATTTTACACGCAGGGAAATTTTTAGACATTAATTTACGGAACTGCTCCTTCATTTTATTCACGCTTTAGCGCAAGAAATAAAATCTCGGAACCCTTGCTTTTGGATAAATTTAGAGGATTTCATGAGCTTTCGGAATATTTCAAGCCATTTTTAGAAATGTTTTAAACAATTTCAAGATTGGTCAAACCCTATTTAATACTCTTAATATTAATATTAACATTTTAAGATAAAGAAGTATTTTTTATCTGGCGAGTGAATCGTTAGTAGCAATTTTATTATATATCGCCGTATTTTAAATATTACAACTTACAAGTTAAATAATTAAATTTAATAAAAATTTCATCTTTTTGATTATTTAGCTTTGGCAGTGAGATAAAAATCTAAGGAAAATGAAACGATTAAATTTTGTAGCTTATACTCATGAAACATAAGTATATTATCTTTTTAAAAATACTGTGTATACGATGAAAAAGTTTCTAATTTTATATCTAGTTAGTAAAATAAGAAGATTGATTTTTTAGGTGATATTATTCAATCACCCTAATAGACGAGCTCTGTGAAAAACGATTCTAACAATTGCGATTATTAAAAAAAATTTACAACAAAATCTTTTCTTTGAAAATGTTCTTTGAAAACCTCTCTAGGGATAGTCCATAAATCACGTGATCGGCTTTTCGCTCAATTTCTATCCCATCCCCACGTGAATGTCTCTGATATTATACTGCTGCCCCCCTCCCTGTCCCTATTTTCACGTGACTTTTCAAAATTATTTCATAACAAATTTGAACAGCTTTGGAAAAATAAAAAATAATATCTAAATACATTTATAGTGAAAAATATTATCTTCAGCCAAGTTATTAAAAAAATAAAATATACGGGATTCTAACCTCAGATTATATATACATATGTATTAATAACTACCTCTATCTGACTTACAAATTTAAATAATTAAATTTGCTAACTTTTGTTAAATAAAATGATATACAAATTATGTAATTTGTTACATAAGAAGGTTAATTAGTTAGAAATTGTCCCTGTTATAATCTTTCTTGAAAATAAATGTATAATTAAAATCGTAACGCGATTGGCTTAACCTGATTTTCCGTTATATTTTAGCTGACCCCGCCCTCTTTCCGATTCAAGTGATTTTTGGACGTCCCCATTATTGCGTGATCAGCTCTTTGTACTGTTCTTAAAAGTTCGATTCTTGGTAAATTCTAAAAAAATATTCATCTAGGCAAAATAATTGCTTTGAGCTATAATTACACATATGGTTTTTATTGCCAAAAAATAAATGCTTTAAAAAAAATGATATTGATAGAGATCTAATTACGAAAAAGTAAACTTCCCTGTGTGAAAATCGGCCCAGCTTACCTCAACTGATAATTAGGCGCCAATTGGGCCCCAACCGTGCAACCCAGATAACAAAAAAGCGAATTAATGAACAGGCTAATCAACAGTGAATGCAATCCTACCCGAATCCTAAAATCTTTTTCAATTATTCCGAATTTTTAATTATCAACGCTTATATTGATAAGGCCCATCAGTGTTTGATTTGTCGATTGAGTTTACAATGGGCATACCCATAGAACGTTCAGAATAGGCATTCTTAATTAATTAACAGATTATTTTAATTGTATGAGTAAGTGGATGCAATCCCATCCAAATGCTACAACTTTTCCAATAATTGAGAAATTTAAATTATCAAAACTTATGTTGATAAATCCGATCAGTGTTGCATTTTGTGTTTAATTGGGCTTATACCCACAGAACGCCGATATAGTGAGCACTGTCGGTGTAAACAAGGCTGGCTACAAAATATAATCCCAGTTGCTATTTACATCGGTAAAGTTATTGTAAACTATATCCGTATAGAAATAATTATGGATTGGGATAATTCTGATAAAAATACGCCGTGAATAATAAATTAGGCATGCGGATTGAAAAATAATTAGCAATTCAACCTGAATCTAGCACTCATATTCATTTACATAAATGAAAACATTTCTTAAGCTATAAACTTACATAATAAATGAAGTATTTACGAAAATTACTATATTTTTTCTCTCATCCCTAAAAAGAACGTCTGACCATTAAATTTTGTTCATACAATACAAATTTTCTTTTTAAATTACGATAAGGTTATGATATATTTCACATATCATATTTTTCATATACTTAAAAAAATGAAACTGTTTATGATTTATATAATCTAAAAATTAAAATAGATATTTTCTAAAACCAAAAAAAATCAGCAGTGTACAGTAGCATTTTCAAAAGAAACAACAGTAAATAAACATTTTTTATCAAACTTAGCATTTTGTAATTTAGAAAATCCGCCTGTATTGGTTAACTTGTGCAGCTGCGCGAGCCGCAAAGCCACAGACAGGCTCTGCCCACTAACGTACTCGAGTCCGTTCAAGCTTCCGTAAAAAAGCTTATTTTTATAAGAAAGGACGACGTCAGATGCTTTTAGGACTAATAGCGTATTCGGTTATTCTGCACTGGTGCACTCCGAACAGCACCGAAGCAGGTCAGGGTGAGAAGGAAGAAGTAAGAAGGAACGATCGGAGTGCTCTTGGAGTACGCCAGTGCAGGATAAACAAATACGCTATAAGCTGACTGTTGGAAGAGACTGGAATGCAGGTCAAAAGGAATAATAGAACGGATCGAGAGGGTAAGGAGCTGTATATGAGTTGACGAAAGATAGGGTGAGAGGAGGGAAGGGAATCTCTGAGGGTTTCTGATGGATAGGGGATTAAAGCAAGGATGCCCACTTAGCCCAACGCTTTTTGCAATTTTAATCGCGGATATGGAAAGTAAACTAGCAACCGAAGTGCTAGGAGGAGTTAGGGAAGGAGGAGTCAGGATATGGTCACTCACAAATGCTGATAGGATAGTGCTGTTAGCAAAGAGCGAAGAGGCTTTAAAGGAGATGATGAAAAGGTTGAGATGATACTTTGACAAAAATAGGTTAGAGTTAAATGAGGATGAGTCGAAAGGGAAAGAGGTACAGGAGGTGAAAGAGTTTGTATACCTGGGCTTCTTGTTTCGGACGAATGGGGGAGTGGATGGTCATATAAAAGAGAGGGTGAGAAGGGCAAATGTGATGATGAGGCAGGAGTAGGGGCTGAGGAAGAGGCTTTTCGCAGATGATTTTGTGAGAATGAAATTGTTTGATTCGCTAGTGATAAGTATCTTATTAAACGGAGTGTAGGCGTGGGGGTGGAAGGTAAGTGAGGAGGCAAATAGGATAAAGGAAAATTATGTAAAGGGGACACTGGCGTTGGTAAGGAATAGGCCGAACTATATTGTCATGAGGGAGACAGGAAGATCGAGTTTAGGGATTATAACGGTGAGTGGAGCGTGTAAATATGAGAAATGTGCGGAAGAGGGGGGGGGAGTAAGCTGTTTAGGGAGTATTGGTGGGAGAAGGAGAACAGACGTAAGGGTGCGAAGATGGAGATGGGAAGGGAAAGGTATTTTAGAACGAATGGACTGCAGATGGATGATGTGAGAAGGGTGCACGAGGAAGGAAGGAAGGTATATGAGTTGGTTCAAAAGAATGGAGAAGTGGATTATACCAAGGGAGAAAGCGCAATATTATTTGCGTGAGAAAGGAGAGCAAGGAAGTCATGGACTTATAGCGAGAATGAGATGCGGTTGCATGGGGGATTTTAATAGGTTCTAGCTTTCTAGAGAGAAGAGAATGTGTGCATTGTGCGGGAAGGGGGGTGCAAAAGTTGAGCAATGGTTAGATGAGTGTGAAGAGGTGGAAAGGAGTAGGATAAGCATGGAGTTATTTTTGCATGAAAGGGGAGACAAACGGGCTGTAGCATGAATGAAGGGGGTGTTAGGTAAGAGGAAGAATAAGCGAAGGAAGGAGGAATGGAGGAGGAAAGATTGCAAACAGGAAAGCAAGTATATGTAAGAAAACTGCGAATATTGTAAATAGTAGATAAGTATTATGCATACGAAGCGAGGAAGGCTAGGCTACAAAAGCGAGCGGATTAGATATAAGGTGTGGATGGATGTTAATTTTTAATAGGTAGCTGTAAGAAAATTCTGTAAAAAAATGGCTGTCTGAGCAAGTCAATTTTTTAAGAGCAGCAGGCCGAAAAATAAACGTTTATCTATCTATAAAGAGCCGTCAAATTAAAAACAAATAAGAACACATATTATTTATTACTTTTAACTTTAAGTATTCAATAATTGTACACTTTTTCTATTAATTGGGCATTAAGTGGGCTGCAAAACTAAGGCCCAACTAGTTACCTCAATATGGCCATTCATTGGGCTAACCGTTACAACCCAGACAGAAGCCCAGTTGGGCAGTAATTGGGCTGCACATAAATATTATTTGGTCAATCTGTTTGGGTACCAGCCTGGCCCTAATTAACTTTTCCACGTGGGTCTGTTGTGTAATTTTGTGAATTTCAAAATCTTAAGAAAAATTGCTTCCTATTATTATTACAAAGACTATTTAAAAGATAACGTTATATAATGGCTACCTGGTCCATACCAAAGGTATGCTTCATGGATGACTCCGTGAGGAAGGGAGAAATGTGAGAAAGGATGTCTATATTCTCTAGCGATCAGCGAAGAGCCCCATAAAGTCGACATGTGAAACTCCCGAAACGGACCCATTAGTATCCAAGGTCTTTTGTTTCAAGCTCATTCACTCTACTGACACTATTTTTATTAACTATTGGTCACGGTAATTTTCTTTCTTCCTTCACTTATATGAATTTTTTCATGCAAGCTCTCGTGTTTCTGTGACGTCTTATGTCTCTTCTAACTAGGGTTTCATTTACACATTCTAACCATTCTTTGCACGGTCTGCCTCTGGGTACACTGCCATTTACTTTACCTTGATACACTTGTTTCGTCAGTTGTTCATATTTCATTCTCTCAACATGCCAGAAACATCTTAACGGCAATTCCTTTCCCATGTCTTAACTATAAGTGTCTCTTCTGCATCGAAAACTTTGAGGATTGTCTCGTTACTCACCTGCCCATCAGAGTTTTCCCGCATATTATGCGTAAGAATTTTATGCCAACTGCGTAAATTTTACCCTTATCCTCGTTCATGTGTCTAATATCTAACTCCTTATCTATCTTTCCGTCACAAGTAAATAGGCTACCGAGATATACGTGGTTATAAACTTACTCTATTCTTTCATCATTTACAACAACGTTGTATATTATTGCCTCACTCTTTCCTTCGAACAACAAAATTTTTATTTTATTTGCGTTAATTTTAAGGCCCATGCACTTCATGCTTGTATTCCGTTTGTTCGGACTACTTTGCAAGTCTTCGATTGCTTTGTCCATTTATCATCTGCGAATGCTAACCTACGTACCCTAATTGTTTTGAGATTCTCAGATTGTTTGTAGAAGAGGGCCATTCTTAAACACTTGTCCATGAATATAATAAATAGCTATCAGGTCATAACGCATCCTTGTCTAACACTTCGCATAATATCGAACCAGTCACTACATATTGTTATTATTTCTTTAAGAAGCCTTCCACTGACTCCGTATTGACATTAACTTACGACTAGAAATTACTTACTTCGAATTTACTGATTCCTAGAAGACAGCGCCGAGCAGTTTTATCATTCATGGTGAGAGAGGAGCCCACGGGGTTGAGTTACTTGCTTAACCATGCGTGAAACATCAGCAGCATCGCAGGGGGCGGCACACGGATACTCATGCGCGTATATTGCGCAATGTTATGTATTTCAATTGGAAATCGTTCACATGGTCCTGACCGTTTACGTTTGGAGGCTCTGGAAAGAGCTTGAAGGCCATGTCCGAAAGCGAAATTCAATCCAGGTTCCAATGTATATTATTTTAATTACTTATATATATTAGGGTGGCCCAAAAAATGAAATTTGAGAAATTTCAACGGGTGCGTTGACCATATCGTTCTCTTAGGGAAGTCAAATATATTTACCCGTGTTTTTTTATTTGCAAAATAAATATTTTTAGCCGTTGCTCTAGCCATTTTTATGTCTTTTGGAGTTTAGCATGTAAAATGTTTTCAATTTTTACTTCTTCCATTTTAGTCAGGAAATTATGTGTCAATTTATTTGAAATTTTACATGCTTGATCACTTATCAGTGAATATTGCATTTCTCGCATTTTTATATCTCAGAAATGTTATGCAAAAGTTTTAGGCATATCAAAAATTGCATAAAATGTCAATATTTGCAGGCTGATTGTGAGCCTCTGATATAATTATATAACTTAATATTTTAAAGCGATATTTTTGAAACTATTGAGAACAGATTTCTAGAACAAAAAAAATGAGCAACATTTTAATTCAATTGACAGAAGAGTAAGAAAAGCTGATGAAAAATGACACATTTAAGTTGAACACCGGCTGAATGAAGGGACTGCAGGTAGCCGGCTGCAAAAAAAGTTGACCCTCGGTCGAGTCGCTCATTGTGCACCGTATTTGCTGGGTCCGAAACTACGGCCATTGACAATGAGTAGAATAGCCGAGTAATAATAAGTTAATAAATCTATTACTGCTCTTAGTCTAGGAGCCAGGTACACCCTGGTGGCCTTTTCAATTCGGATGCAGCCACCAAGGTTTTTCTTATGTATTTTGACCCACTGAATCCAAATTTTTTAGGTGGCTCGTCGCCCGAGTGGTCGTTTAATTGTTATTAACATTTTTTTAATAACAAATAGAACAATTGACTTTTTCGGCAAATAAAAAAATAGATTCGCTTAAACGAATAACTTTCGAGTGAGACGAGTTGAAAGTTCAAGGGTTTTCGAGCGCGCGCGGCTGACGTGGACGTGTATGTCTATCCCTACGTCACTCGCGCCTCGGCGAGCATTTCGTTGCGCAATGGCATCAACATTATTGCTACTTCTATTGCGATTAATTTTTACCTATATTTACTTATTTTCGAAATTTTTCGTTGTCAATAAATACAATTCTTTGGATATTGGGATTGCAGTAAAAAAATGTTTTTCATAGATTGAACATGTTGAATATTTACATTTATTTCACAGCAAACTGCCAGACATACACGTCAATTTTTCTATTTGTTATTAAAAAAATGTTAATAACAATTAAACGACCACTCGGGCGACGAGCCACCCAAACAATTTGGATTCAGCGGGTCAAAATACATAAGAAAAACCTTGGTGACTGCATCCGAATTGAAAAGGCCACCAGGGTGTACCTGGCTCCTAAACTACTCCGGGTCGAAGCTGTAACTGGCGTTGGGACTTCTGTATATTAAATCAGAAAAGTTTGAAGCCTCAGAGCAACGGCTAAAAATATGTCTTTCTTTTATAAATAATTTATAATTGTATCTAATTTCAAGAATAGAAAATTTAAACTTCATTTTTTGAAATTCTTGTAAGAAACGCCTGTACGGTCGTGCCCCGCCTTCCCCTAGTCTTTACGGAGAGAAATTTTTGCAGATTAATTCACGGCACTACTCCTTTATTTTATTACGATTTGGCGCGAGAACTAAGATCTCGGCATCCTTGCTTTTAAAGCACAGGTCTCGAAGTTTCAGGCATTAGACCACGCCCCTTTGTTCTGAGGTCTCGAATTCTATGCTTTTAGATCACAGTATACTAGTCTTTAAATCACGTAAAAATTGTAGCTCTAAAATGACACGCTTCCGTGAAAAAATCTCTTGAAACTTCTCTCCGTCTAGGAAACACTTTTTTTTTTAAAGAAAATATTTTAAATAACACTTCACTACTATAATCTCCTTTCTACATAGCTATGATCCCTGTTTTTTGTTAAGATTGCGAAAGGCAAGAGACTTAGAATCAGTCAATATATTTCTAGGGATTAAGTTTATTTTTGGTCCAATATTTTTTCAACAGTGTAATACTTTATATTGTTTATCAAACTGCAACAATATATGCAAATGAAATTTAAACAAAACCAGAAAAAACGCACACCATGATATTTAAAATACTTACTACAAGTGTAAGTCGTGTGTAACAATTTTTTTTTAAATTGAAATTAAGAAACAAAAAATGGATACAAAATCGATTTAAAAGAACAAGATGAAAATCATTTTGACATGTTAAAATTTAAAAGTGAGATATAACTGTCAGAATTAAAAAAAGACTGCAGATGGACATTAATTTAAGGCCTGGAATCTCATTTTACTTAAAAAAACGATCAAAAATGAAATTATGCGAATCAAGTGTTTTGATACTAAAAATCTAATCGGATCTAATCTAGGGTTTATAATCAAACACTATGATTCATGTACAATTTTTATGTATCTATTTTTAGCAATGCATATGTAAAAAAACAGAATTAATATAAGTTTACTTAAGAAATATTAATAACATACGCAAATAAAAAACAACTTATTGATACGAAATCAGTCCTGGATCCTATGGAGATCCCAAGAGAGTTCTCGAATTGTTTTTGTAAGTTGTATTATGACTGGGATGCACATTTATAAATTTAAGATCCAAACTTTCTGACATAGAACCCACGAGAATCACAATCGATTCTATGTTCCTAATTTTATTCTTTTATTAATGAACGCGGTTCAAAAATTGAGAACCCACATTGGCACAAATCTGCATTTGGTCGCTACTTTATTATTATTTTTAGCTCTAGAGAGATCGTGGTAAATTCAGGCAATACAACACATTGGGGTACCCAGGTGGGGACTCTGAATTGCACTGCTGTAATTATAATGTTATATTAGTGTCACATCACGGAAAAGGTAATAAAAGATGTCAGTGACAGAAGCACCTAGCTCGAAAATTCCATGGCAGACCAGAGAATATAATAAACATAATAGAACAGCAAAATGCAGTAAAAAGAATAAAATAATGATATAATAAAAAAGAACAAAAGAGAATATTTTAAGACTTGAAACGCATTAGGGATCCCACGTTGTATGAAGGAATAAGCCTTTATAGAAGTCTTGATTTCATTTATAGCTGATAACCCATTCATAATTTCGGGTTCCGATCTCTCTTCCTTGAAAGGATCTATTTTAAACTGGAAATCAACTTCAGATGTTGAATTCCCATTGTGGTGGTTCTTGGTATTTTCTGGGTTCTCCGATAGTCGCTCCTGAAAAATTTGGGGTCCACCGTTCTCGATAGAGTTCTCGTCGTTTTTCGGGATTTCTGATGTTCCTCTCTGGCAGTCTACTTGGGATCCTATACCCTCATTAGGATTCATCGTAGGCTCCGCTGGTTTGGGTTGGGAAACGACTTGGGATCTTCTATTCACAGAGTGTAACCGGTTCAACCCTGTCTCAAATCTAACCCTGGAGGATGTCTCGGAAGCCATCTTGATGATCTGTTTAGTCAAAATCCCACTCAGGAATTCGGTTTCCGATGTTTCTTTTTGTGAAGAACCCATTCCAGCCCCGGAATTAATTTGGGATCTTGCATTCCAATTCGGGTTTGTAGCCTTTTTTGGGTTTTTAGACCTCCCCGTCTCAGATCCCACTTGGGCAACCACACTTTGGACTGCTTTCCTAATTTGAATTCCACCTTGTGAAATATTTACGATGGGAACGTGGCACTCCCAGTAGTGTACATGATAAACTATATCTCCAATTTTTAAGTTCTCCAATAATTTATCGGATTTCAATTTAATTTCAAACTCCCAGCCATCAATTTTTTCAGCATAACTATTTATTTTACCGATAGAAGAGAATGAATCTTTGAAAATTCCTGACGCTATATTGAATACCTGCAACCATCCGTGTCGAAACACATTTCTTGGTGAAATGTATCCTTCTACCAAAATTAGAGACTCTGATGGCATCTGAAAAAAGAAATTATATCAAGGACATGTATTAGATGTAAATACAGGCTAAATAATGCCAGGAAAGATTCTAAGACAGATTTCTACATCACCCACTGACAGGAAAATAGAAACTTTAGTCGAAAGAAAAAAATTACCTTCGTAAGTTTAATTATTTGCCCGAGCGGACAGTAGTGCCGCTTAAACCCGCTTCTTTCTGTAAATCCTATCGCCTGACATGGCTTAGTCATTCGCGCTCTATAAAAATATTTAAGTAATTAGTATTAACTAAAGTGTATATAATAATTTTACAAGTAAGCTTTGAAAAATGCTTACAATATTTTTTTATCCGAACGTTTCACCGAAATAGATGTTCGTTTTGCAGAACCCACATGGAACCCAGTTTCCGATGTTTTCTCAATTTCAATTCCATCTTCTGGAATTTCCACGAGGGGAAGGAAGCACTCTTTCAAATGTTCATAATATAATTTGTCTCCAATATTTACATTCTCAAGGCATCTAAATCGATGAGAAGGAACTCTAGCTTCTAAGGTGTCAATATCACCATTACAACCAGCAGTTTTAACAACATGACCAATCCAAGAGAATTTATTTCTGAAAATCCCTGAAGCTAAATATGGCAGCAGTACAAATGTGCCAAGTTTAATCCTAGACCCTAAGGTACATTCTATCAAGATTGTAGTAAAGTCCGAAGATGTCTGAAAAAATTTAATTAAGGCCATTAACAATGAGAAAAAAAATGGTGTGGAATAAAGTACAAAAGTTGGGAACCTTGCGCAAAGCCCCTAGACTCGGCTCCCTCTTTGCGGAGAACCACCGCATGGGAGAAAGTGGTGGGAGAGCGCGCGGACGCCAGACACACATAACGCTCTCCCACCACTACCCCCCATGCGGCGGTTCTCTGGGAGCGCGTCGCGTGTGTCTGGCGTCCGCGCGCTCTCCCACTACTTCCCTCTATGCAGCGGTTCTCTTTATAGAGGGAGCAGAGCCTAGGCTCGGTTTGTAACTTCAAACTGGGCTCATCCGCTCTCTATTTATGATATAAACTATAAAGAAACAGAGAAAATGTATCCCACTCTATCTCTTTGTGAATCTTACTTCACGTCTATCTTTTACATTCCTGCCCAAAAAATCAGAAAGATTCTGCAAAGAAATTTCTCATAGATTCTGAAACAGTCGGCAAAATTTTCTTTTCAGATTTTATCACAATCTTTCCGAAATCTGCACCCGAATTTTTCAGTTTCTTTCCCAAAATTTGTCCCAATATAATTCTATCAGATCCTATCAGAAGTGTCCCACTAGTGTTCTTTCCGATTTTATCAGAAATGTCCTATTTATTTTTATCAGATGATATCAGAAATTATTCATATCAATATTAATAATAATATATATTATTTTTGCAAATTATTGTTATTAAAAAATTAATAATAATAATTAGAACAACAAAAATAATTGTTAAAACAAGGTTTAAAAATAATTTCTTTTCCCCTCAATTTTTTCACTAATCTACTATTAAAATTATTAAACAGCTATAATTTAAAAAGATTATTTAATTAATAAAATTGTTAAATTTCGAAATGCATAAAATGAATAATTTTTTACTATCTAATCCTTCAGTGTATTTTAATTTTTTAATTTTATTTACAATTACACAATAATGACATGACAAGTTCTATCGAATAATATTTATATAATAATATTACATGATTTAGTTTTCTGATAAAATCTGATAGAAACTGACAATTATATGCGCACAGGACAGTTTCGGAAAATATCGGAAAAAATGGAAAGATACCGCTGGGATACTTTCTGATAAATTCTGAAAGAAAATGGTGGTACAATTTCAGAAAGAAAGTTTTATCAGAAATTTCTAGCACAGCAATACCCTCTACTCTATCTCATTCTAACCTGTATCTGTCCACGTTAACTTGAAGGTTTGACCCTGTTGGAAGCAGAAAGATTTTTAAACTTGATATCTCCAATCTTCAACTTGATAACTGATATCCTAATTTCTGTAGACGTGAGTTATTAAAAAACTTTCCCCAGGGGGGGGGGGCTATACACAGTAGAAAAAATTAACATAAATACCTTTGAGATTTGTTTAATTTTTCCAATCGGACAATAATGCTTATTGTCATCCAAATCCGGATCCTCATCTGAATCAGTGTTATATTCTGATTCCGAGCTGTATTCTGATACTGAGTTTTCATCTGAATTCGAGTTATCATCTGAATTTTCGTCTGAACCCGAACCCGAGTCATCTTCAAATTTAACCCCACAAAATGAATTTGTTATTTGGAACCTGTGAAGAAAAATCAATACATTTTTTATATGATCATTGAACTGTTAATTACAAATTTTTACAGGATAAATCCATTGTCTTAATATCAGAGTTAGAAGGGGGAGAGAGCAATATTTATGAAACATAGGGAAACTAGGATTTTTGGTCCATTAAATTTATGGTTGAAATGTTTTCAAAAATTCATGGAGTTACAGGATTTTCAATTTTGAGACTCGACTTTTTAGAAAAATCCATATCTCCCAAGTCGGTAATTGAATTTTAATTATTGTCACAGATTTATCGTATAATTTATAGGCCTTTCTAATGCAATTCAAAAACAAACAAAATTTCAAAAACAGGATAAAAATAACAAAAATGTTATTCAATTTTTCGCTCAAAAGCTACTTTTTCTTTTAATATGAATATTACGACCGTCCGACACAATGGCGATAATTCAAGAAACAAAGTTCAAAATAACTCGTAGAACGCAATTTTGAACTAATTCTTTATTTTGATTTTTAGAAAGTCAGTATTAAATTGATAATTGAAGTGTGCAAGTGAACTTTAAATTGTTATTGTTCAAAAATGTTTGTTAATGAAAATAGCAAACGAATGTCGACTTTTTCCTTGTACTTCTATCTTTTTGTAAAAAAAACTTTCCTATGCTCACTATCTCAGCTAAGGCATATTATTTGTTATAAACAAATTATAATATTAAATAGTAAACATAATGAAACTTTGAAGTAATATTTTGCGATAAGATTACCTGCTATTATCAAGAAGTTGTAATTTGTTATGATAATATGTCATTCAATATTATTTGTTAATTTTATAAATAAATTATATAAACAATTGTCCATGTGGATTTTTAAAACAGGAAAAGATTGTTTTTGCCATTATTATTGTGCAGCGATAATATTAACGATGATTTGTGATGAAAATTTGTCATTTGATATGATTTGTTAATTTAAAAAAACTAACATTCAAAAGAGACTGAAAGTATGAAAGCTTTGTTTTACAAAAAATATAGATGTAAAAGGTAACAATTAAATTTTGTCAATATTTGCATTAAAATAACATTTTTAACAGCAATTCAATGATCGACAGCACATATAAATTTTTAATTTAATTCTAGCTTTTTTCTAAAAAATAAAAAATCTAACTGTACCAGTCATTGTCCATTAGGGTGGTCGAAATTTGTTTTTCTTTATTTTCATGCATATTGCCCGGAAATGTATTTGAATGCGATTTAATATATATATATATATATTTAAATTTTCCACAAGTCTCATAAAGTTTAACATGTATGTCCCATCAGAAAAAAGTACGTTTTTGTAAATAATAATCAGAATCGCCAATAATAGCCTAATTTTGTCAAATTTTCAATTAGAGTGTGGCAATAAACATTAAATATTAACAACAATAATTTTGTAAACAACTTACTATTTTTTTAAATAAAATTCTCTTAGAATAAAGCTAGACAAGTGCAGTTTTTTCAAAAATTTACCCTTTTTGTCTGATAATCAATTAGAATGCGGTGAACAAATAATTTAAGTTAACAAAATTAATTTTTTAATCGATTTATTATTATTGGTAATAAGATTTTTTTAAATAATGCTAGAAAGTGGCAGTTGTTTCTGAAATTTTCAACTAATGTCTACTTTTCACTGGAAGTGAATTAATTATTAATTCAATTTATCATCATCATTTAAAATGATGCTGGAAATTTGCATTTTTCTGAAATCTTTAGTAGTACTTTGACTTATTAATTCAGAACAAATAATAAGTAAACCTGAAGCAGAATTGTAATTTAAATAGTATTGTATTATTAAGTGAATTATTTTTGCTTTCTTCCCAATATTTAATGAAAATTAATTTAAACTCAGAATCTACCTAACACGAGAGACAAAAACAAATAATGGAATAATTAGGAGTAGATGGGAGAACTACTTCTGTAAATCATTTGTAAAAGTTTTGTTTTGAATTTTAAGAAAAAGTTTATTACAAAGCGTAAAAGAAAAATTTGCAATTGCACAAATTTTAATATCAGCCCCCCTCCCTCTCTTTTTCACCTGTAGTAAATATTGGTTCCGACTTTTGTCTCTACTAAAGAGGGAATTAAAGTCAGATATCATTTCTACAAATACCTATTTCATTCCATAAAACGATATTCACAAGAAGAAAGAGATGCTTTAAAATATGATTCTCTCTAATGCTTATTTATTATTTGTTCATAACTAAAAAGAAAAAGCAAAATTTAAACAAATATTTCTTTTAACCTGCATTATTTATTACCTGCTTACTAAGTGAAAAAAGGACAACTTAAAATTCGCTGAAAACAAAACACAACTATCTGACATTAATATAGATGAAGATAGTAGTAATAAACACTAATAATTTGTTTATACAATTATTTTTGCTAAATTGAATTAATTATTAAGTCACTTCATCTCAAAAATAGAGAAATAATTTTTAAATTCATTTAAAAATCGCAACTTTCTACCATTAAACAAAGAGTATGTTATTATTAGTAATAATACATTGTCTAATGAACTGTTTTTGTTAACTTGAATTATTACTTCCTTCTAATTAAAAAGTAGACAAAAAGTAAAAAATTTAAGAAAAAACCGTTACTATCTAGCATAAATAAAGATGAAGATAGTTATAAGCAAGTTATTTGTTTAAATATCATAATTAGCGCCAAGAACTCGCAAAGCCCTTTTTTTCAGCTATGAGGATTTGCTGGGACTCTATAAAACATACTTATTGTGTTGACATTTAAAAAGTAATACTTTCTTCGTATTCTACGGCTAATTGTGAAGCAAATTTTTGAGTTTCAACTCGAGTCAGCTAATACTGACAATTCTGAATTAAATTCACAAAACCGTCTTATTTTGATAGGAAATACGTGCTGAACTTCACGGGAACTGTGTCACCTCTAAATATAATTTTTTTGAAACCCCCAAAAAAATATTTATTTTTGTATGGATTTGAACAAGTTTCCGGGAAATTAGCATACAAATTCGAGAAAAAATGTCCAATGCAGTTTTGGGCCACCATATTTTAAACATCGTATTGTCTTAGAATTTCATAAAAAAATATCTATAAAATAATGTTACACCTGCAAAACTGATTAAAAATTCAATCGCAGCGCTTTGGGAGATATGGAGTTTTGAAAAAAGACAAATTTCATGACAATAACTATTTTTTAAATGTCCCAGCAGCAAAAAAATAGTGCACTTAGATCGGTTTTCAAGTTGTGCACCATTACCCAAAGTTTCTGCAAAATTATTGATCAATGTGGACGAAAAACGGAAAATATTCAATGGTATTGAATTAAGGGCAATGTGTGTGGCAAATGTGTGGTCAATCGGATACAGTTCCCCAACTTTTTTCCATAAAAATGAAAAATTTTAAAAACTGAATTCGGAGATGCTATAAAATATCATAACGGGCGCCCGCGGCTTCTTGTTTTAGGGATACTAACAAAAAAATGTATTGTGCTAAATAAAAATTGTCTGCATGTGCATTTTTTTAAGGTTAGGGTAGTTTTTCAGCTCTGTCATTCCGATAATTTGGAAATTATTTATGAAAAAAAAACTTTTTTGTATTTATTGGTAAGTCCAAAGGTTTCGGCCAAAAATATTGTGTAGTTTAGAAGTAACGTTCGGGAGAATTGTAATACACATAACCTCAAAATATACACACGTTTTTAGCAAAATCAAAATTTTTTGAAATTAATCCACAAAAAAGAGTGCGGGACGTCTGTTAGCATGTTCGCTATCATTTCCCAAATTTTTAAGACAAAGTATTTATTATTGTACAAAAAAAGCTGGGGGAACCTAAAACTGGTAAAATCGATCATTTTCTAAGTATCACATGCATTTTTTAAATTATAAAAACATACAGACTTTTCTGATCACATATAGTATTTAATTTCTCAAATTTTCATCTCGGTAGCTCATTTCATGTGGACGTGAGTTATTGCAAAACATTGGCGATAAGGTAGGAATCGGGTAAATGCTACATGGCCTTAAGGGCAAGTATTAGATCTTACATATCTGCTTTACCAAACATTTTTTTGAAAAACTCGCAAATTTCATATCCGGTCATATCGAGTTTATAGTTTCATGAATTTAAAAAAAAATTGCTATAATAAATGATAAGCCGGACGTAACTTTTTGGTCAATTACAAAAGAAAATTTGAAATAAGTTTTTGATCGTAAAAATGTACAAGTATGTCTTTTACTTAATTCCCTCAACTCAATACCAAATCAATATATATCTGATATGGTGTGAGCATGAGATGGTTTAAAAAATGTCGGGAGAGTTTACAAGTAATACATGCCCTCAAAATTGGAGAAAAAATACAAAATCACTAAAATGTCGAAGAGTTCTGTAAATAACAAAAAAAAAAACAGATTTTAGGTTTCCCGCAGAAAATAAAGTGAATATTCTGGTTATGATAAACAGTTTGGAAAATCTTGCATCTGGCCTTCTGATTGAATAATTAAAATAAGACACCATAAAAGATTATTCTGCAAATTTCAATTATAAAAATTACTTACATTGCGTCTCTGTACAATTCTCCTGTCACTACATCAGAAATTCGTGTCGAATTCTGGTCCATTTCAATACTTGAAGAACTTTACTTTTCAAACTTGATAGATTTATTACACTAATTCAAGAGGAAATGTTTGGCCTACGGCGTCGGTGAATATGAATGCACTGATCATTTCTGCGCATTATTTCCACAGTCGTTATCTATGCGCAGAAAAAACCGGAAGTAGGGCGTCCTCTATATGTATTTATTTTTACTACTATTCTAAAAATCTATATTTTGTTTGCAGAAATAAAGCAAAATTGGATTAAAAATTATGCTAGGAAGTACACTATACCTTTGTAAAATTACAGTATTCCCAATAGGCGGGAAACGGAACTTATACGTTGCGTTAACGTAAACCGTTGTAGCCAATCATTTACCTATTTTCCCTGCTCTGACAATATATATATTTTTTCTAAGATATAATCACGCAGTGAATCATGTATATTACATTCTCAGGAAGAAAATTAGAATATTTTTTTTCAGATTTTCATTAAATAACAAATTTACGAATACCTACGTTATTGAAAATAATTAAATATTTTATTTTGCGATTTTTGTTGTCTGTTCTGGATAAAAAATTAATTTGAGAAATATCTTTAAAAATTTGTTTTCAATTATATTCAAATTTAATTTCGCAGATTCTATAACTACCCATTCATTTTTCTCGCTGATCAACTTTACATCCGGAAAATTTTCAAAATGGCCTTCGAATTTTAATTTTTTTCATCTGGATAAAAAGTTGTAGCTTTTTATATTTTCTGAATAAACCCGAAAAACACGCTTTCAAAAACACAAGATTGTTATTGTAATTTTTTGCTTCAACTCGCCGTAAGGCACCCAATTCTTTAAAAAAATTTATCAAATTTATAGGAAATATTCTTTATGGTATTCTACGATGGGTACAATAAATAAAATTATTATTTTTGTTCAAACAAAAGTTTTAAATGTTTCCCTAGGACGTTGCATAAAGCATAAGTGCATATCTTGAAGCTCTTGAGGAAGTCTGTACAAAAAATGGGGTATAATCATGCTAGAATTGTAAAGATGATCATTTGTTTATCAAAAATGTTTAAATTAATAATACCTTCAATAAAATTAATAAGTAAGACAACAAGGAGTCATTGAAAAGACATTTTTAGTTTATTCTGGCAGAAAATTGAGCCTATTCATTCAGACAATGTCAAATTGTGTATTTGTTTACAAAAATTGTTTCGATCATTGAAAAAACATCTAACTTTAATTAAATGGTAGTCTCATATTCATTTCTCTCATATCTTATGCACAAAAATTAATTTCAAAAACTGATAATTGAAAATCACGAAAAAATGGCATTGTGCATCCATTTGTTTATAACATCATATATATATATTAGTAGTTATTTTAGTTATTATACTATACAATTGTATTGCTATAAACAAAAATCTGAGATTTTGCAATGTTTTTTTAACTTTTATTAAGTAACTTCATAGAAACAAATGTAACTATATATTTCTCACTGTTATAGACAACTAATTAAAAATGCAGATATTATTAGTTAAAGCAATTTTTAAAAGTTTAAGGCATTTTTTAAAATTTGTTTCAATTGGTGTGCCACCATGATATACCGAGACAGTACATAAATATTTTTAACGAATGTGATTATTATAATCAAAATTCAATTTACAAAAAAGTACCTCAAATATTCAAAAATTGTACAAACAACAAATTTGTTCTTACAGTTTGTTTATCCTGGGCGGGATAATTATATATAGTTTATATATAGTGTCAACTCTTCTATATAATATTCATATTTTTATACAAAAATGCTTAAAATAA
>NC_046657.1:109272971-109286768 GCF_010883055.1 Belonocnema kinseyi | reverse complement strand
CTGGTTATAGGAATCACATTTTTTATAAAATATCAATGCATTGCTTCGGAATATCACTGAAAAACCAGTTGAAACAAATAACCAAAAAAATTACCTTAAACTTTTAAAAAATTTCTTATGCTATTTGTTGATAACGTAAAGATCTTTTATATCATTTATAGTAATCAGTATAAATACTATATATTTCTAATGAATAAAAAAAATAGTTAATTTTATAACATTAATGTCATTACGCAATCCATTTTTTGACCAAAAGGTCAACGTATTGCTCCGGAATATCACTGGCGAACCAATTCAAATTTTCAAATAAACTTACAATTAGTATTTTGCTAATCTGCATCTCTCGATTACACATTAATGTCACTTAAACTAAATGGAACATTGAATTTTTTTACACTTGGATGTATTTGACAGATTTTGAAGTAAATGGTAATTTATGATATTTTTTTTTACCCGATAAAAAAATGCTCTATAAATATTTTACCCGTACTTAAAAAAATATTTATACAAACTAATTATTATTCTTTGGCCAACAAAAAAGTTTTTCTTGGTTCAAAAATATATTACGTTGATTTAACAAAAGGTTTTGCTATTCAAACCAAAATTTAGTGAAATGAATACAAATTTTGTTGCACAAATACCAATCAAATGATGTTGTCTTTCCAGTAAAACATTTTACTCCGTGTATTATATCTATTCAGATTATGTTTTTGTACGTTTCAAAATTACCCGCGCTTTTTCATGATCTCATGTTGACCAATCGGAACATGGAATGATCCAATGCCTGATCAGCCGCTCGTGTTTTCGTGTGATTTTTATTCTTTTGGAGGACGCGTAATGAAGTAATCACATAAATTGCGTAAATAAAAAAGTAAAGGTGAAGTAAGTGAATAACAGTGTTTTTTATAAAGCCCAACAAAACCATCTCTGTATAATATTTTTAAGATCTGTTTTGCGAAATAGTTATTTTTTGATACAAGGACCTAAAGTCGCACTTTTTCGGTCAAGTATGAAAGTTGCAGCATGAGCGGAGTCGAGGCGTAGCCGAGAAGAAGAGAATGATTACTGCAATTCACACGAACACTATTTTTTATGACCCAAGTCATCATATGTACAAATAGGTTGCATAGAGTCCTAATCTGAAAACCTCAGAAGAAATCCAATTTAATTCCCGAGTTCAAGTGTCACACTATTTTTTATCACACCATTTAAAGTTGGGGTCACTACACTCATTGTACCGTGAAATACAGATATAAATGTCCATCATCCAATTAGATTACAATGTCAGTTACTGTATAGCAGGGGTCTTCAGCGAGGAGAAATTTGGTCCTCTCGCTAAAGAGCCCTGTATTATAGTGCGATGTGCCTTGAGTAAAAATTTTAAAGCCTAGGCAAATAAGTACTATTTTATATATCGTTAACAGTATCTAAGATATAACTTATGATGGCGATGTGATAAAAAAGCAGTTTTAGGTCTGTCTGACAGAAGAAGAATGTGTCGACAATTTCATTCTTACTACTTCTCATCTAAATAATACTGATTTTCGCCTTTAGAAACAAAATAAAGTTTTTATTTTTCATTAAAATAAAATTTCTTTAAGTTAATTAAACAAAAAAAGTCTCATTATTATAACATAAATTAAAATTTCTCTTTGTAAGTTACCGTCAAACGGGGTAATTTCGAACATGTGGAGTAAATTCGGATACCCATACATTGATAGTATAAACTACTTAAAACTTTTTTAAGAATCTGGAATCATTTCTATCCTAAACTAGTTCTCGATTCTGGCTACAATCAATCGCACAGAATTTGGCGACATCGTAACGATACCATTACGACAATTTTACGACATCCTATGTCCATGTCGTTACGGCGTCTTTACGACACCGTAAAGACATCTTCAGTTCATACGACGTTTTTACGATATCGTAAGGACACCTTGACGCCATGGACACAGGATATCTTAAAGTAGTAGTAAAAATGTAAAGACGTCGCCAAATTTTGTGTCCTCCGGGTACAAGGCTCCTTTACAAGCCATACCGGACCCCAATCTGGAAGTAATTAGGGTGCCTAATTGATATTTGGGCTTAATAATTATTTATTTTGAATTATTTCCGCATAAGACGTTTATAACTTTCTGAAAAACTTTCCTACTAGAAAATTTGCATTGCTGAAAATTCGCTCAATAAAAAATATTAACCAAAAATACCCATACATTTTTTTCTCTACTAGTGGTTGAGGTAAGAAAAGACCAACAAGCTTGGCGTCCCAAAAATGGTGGTTTTAAATTTATTTTACAAAACAACAATTCTCTCGTTCAAAAAAAAAAAGATGCGAAATTAAATTTCGTGTAAGAATATATACTTCAAAAATAAAATTTTCCAGAAGCCAACACTTTTCAGAGAGAAAAATGTATGGGCGATTATAATCATAATTTAAAGTACATAATTTCACATTCTTCACAATGAGATAGTGGTAAAAAGAGTGTTGAATTAAAATTTTTTTTAGAAATTAAATTGAAAAATAAATAGTCAATTTTTGAAAATGCAAAAAAACGGAGTGAAAATGTTGGATTGAATCAAATTATTGAAGTCTTGAATAAAAAAAGTTTCTAAATTTAAAAAAAAACTAATGAAAAAAACAAAGAACAAAAAATTGGGCAAATAACAATTTATTTCAAAATTTACTGAAAAAATTGACTATATTTCTTTATAACTTTATACAGTTGTTTACCACAAATTAAAAAACTTCACTTACAAAAAATTCGCTAAAATTATTTGACCAAGAGGCAGTAATAATCACTTTTTTGGAATTTAGCTGCACTTAGTTTGTAATCTAAATCAGATACAATTCAACAACTTTATTTACATATAACATTTATTCATATTTGTATCAATGCATATAAAATCATAGAATCAGTAGGCGTACTTAAAACTAATAATAAAATACGAAAACATTACAATAATGCAAGTAACAAAATTTGACTGATAACGCAAACAAAAATTTCCGCAACAACTGGTTGAATCCGCATTTGGGTTCCCATGTGGGATCTCTTTCAGATTGAGGGAGACTTTGCTCACCATTGAAAAAAGACAAACACCCATTTCAATCTATAAATGAACTTGCTAACCTAAATTTCTATCTTTCTTCGCTTACAAGGCGAAGAATCCACGTCCGATTCTTCAGTTTGGGGATCAACTTGGGATCTTGAAGACACACTCGAGTTTTCTGTCTTTTCCGTTGATTCTTTCTGTGAAATGACTTTGATTCCTGTATTCTCAATTGGGTGTTCGATGTTGTCAGAATGTTCCGAAGTTCCTGAAGAAATGCCTAGAGCAGAATTGTTAATGGAAGCAGCAATTTGGTCCGTTTTCCTAATTCGAATTCCACCTCGTGGAATGTCTACGATGGGAGTGGGACAGGATCCTTTGTGCATTTCATAAACCTTATCCCCGATTTTCAGATTCTCAATCAATCTATCGGACTGCACTTGAACTCTAAACTCCCAACCATTAATTATTTGAGTATACGTATGAATTTTACCGATGGAAGAGAAAGAATGTTTGAAAATTCCTGAACTTATATTTAACACCTTCAAAGATTTGCCAATATCTCTCTCTCTATATGAGAAACCGCTTACATCAATTAGGGTATGCTCGGATGTTATCTGAAATAAGGAATTAGAATAATACATGAATAATAATAATAATATATAAAAAAATCTAGGGCCGATTTTCTACATTACCGACTGCCGGTAAGATACTAACCGTTAGTAAGTGCAATAAAATATCCCTATGATAAATTTAAATAATATGAAACTATACCTTCGTAATTTTGACTATTTGCCCCACAGGGCAATAGTGTCGTATAGTCCGGTTTACTTTGGTCAGTTTAGTTCCGCACCATGTTTTAGTTATTTGATGGCTATAATAAAAATATTAAAAATTAGAAAGTATTCTCAGATAAGCACGCATTGTATGTTAACTCTGAAAAAATGCTTACAATATATTCCTATCCGAATCTTGTATCGAGAGGGCCGTTCGTCTGTCGCAACCCACGTGGAACCCAGTTTCTGCCAGTTGCCCAATTTCAATTCCATTCTCAGGAATTTGCACTAGGGGGACAGAGCACTCATGAAAATGTTCATAATATACTTTATCTCCGAAAAATATATTCTTAATAAAACTAAGTCTATATTTCGGAACTTTAATCTCAAAGTCGAAATTTGGACCTACTTTGTATATTTTCAGAACATGACCAATCCAAGAGAATGTGTTTCTGAAAATCCCCGAAGCTAAATATGGCAGGTATACAGCTGTGCCAATTTCAATCCTCGAATTTGAGGTTCCTGTTACCCAGAATTGATCGTTTTGCGGCGATGTCTGAAAAAAATATATTGTTAAGTATCGCAGACCCTACCCAATGACAATTGTTTTATCGACTGGCGGTAATGATGCAAAGATTATGCGAAATATTACCTTTGAAAAATGCATGCGTACAACTTTTCCAACAGGACAATAATGTTTAGCGCCATCTATAGAGATGTAATCTGAATCAGAGTCAGTAGAATCCGTCCCGCCATATGAATCCGAATTGTAATCTGAATCCGTGTCACCATTTGAATCCGATTCGTCATTTGAATTCGAGTCGTCATTGGAATCTGAATCGTCACTAGAATCTGAGTCATCAGAATACGAGTAATCTTCAAATTTAATTCCACAAAATGAATTTGTTATTTGGTCCCTGCGAGAAAATGAAAAAAGAATTAAATTTCAGATCCAATGAAGTTAATCATTTTATTCGATTTTTATTGTAATGTTGCCAGTTTTTTTAAAGTTCTATATTATTCAAAGTAACTGAAAAATTGTAAAAATATTAAAAGTTAACAAAATGGCACCAGTTGTAGTAAACATTATTCATTGCGATTTTGTTAAAATTTTCAACTTTAAAAGAGTGTTGCGATTTTATCGAAAAGAGCTTTTCAAAATCTGAGCCACATTCTTTCTTCACCTATTAGTTGGATCTGCATTCGCCGCCTGTATTTAAGAATCGAAATCAGACCTGCCAAAGTGAGAAATATTTGCTTTGACCTTCATTTTTAAAAGGATGAACCGTGAAGTAGGAAATATTTGCTTTGACCTTAATTTTCAAAAGTAAAATCATTCTTTAAAAACAATGCTTGTATGAAATAATGAGAGTATAGAAATCCCTATTCTGTATTGGGAATAGTATATTGTGCTACAAGTGCGGAAAGTAGGCATTTCCACACGAGTGTGAAGTTAGCTGTACAAGCCGGAAACGACCCGAAGATAAGCGGATGGCAAATACTGTAAACTTCACAAAAGTTTCAACTGCCTACTTTTACCTCCTGTACCACACAATATTTTTTCTAACAAATGCGGGAAATTTTCGATTTGAGAAACAATAAAAACCAATTTTTTGAAAAATTTTGGTAATTTTTTTAAATTGATGATGAAATTACAAAAATTCCTGAATTTTTTGGTAAATTTGTAAATTACCGAAAATTTATAGAAATTGAGTGTATCCGAAGCTTTTCGGAAGGGATTAAAAAATTTCTGAAAATTTATGCATAATCTGCTGAATTTCAAAAATGTCCTAGAATTTATGAAAAATGGGTTAAATTTCCAAAATTTTCAGAAATTTATGAAAAATTGGAAAATTACCGATAATGTCAGATATCTCAAAGTTACCAAAATTTTCGGTAACTTATCAGTCATTTATGGTAACTTATCACTTCGAGTATGTCCAATAACTATTCACTACTCACAATCAGTCTCTCAAGCGTCAAATTATAATGAAGTGAGGTTATGATTCCGACAGTCTTGGAATGTAATTCTGACTCGAAATGCGTAAGCGCAACAACAAGAAAAAGTAATCTTACTCGAAGAACGCAAGCGCAGCAGCTAGAAAAAGTCTTTTTATAACTGATTTTTACCACGGTTTCGGAATTGGTTACTTCCCACACGCAATACATGCCTCGAAAATCAAACATTTCGTGCGTGTGTTAGAAAAAAATATTTTTTATTAAAATTGACAATGGACAAAAATTAAACCTAAAAATCTTGCAAGAAGAAAAAGCTTTCGCTCTTAAGTAGGGTGCCCATTTAAGCCGATGTGACGAGTGGGTCACGTGACCAGATTCCTACCTTACCCTCACTTTTTTTATTTCCCATTTTATTTTCACACGAAGCGCCACATCGAGTTGAAAATTTGGGATAATAAAGAAAAAGTACTAAAAAAGGTGGGTCTGGTCCTAAATTTTAATAATTATGAAAAAATAAAAAATAAATTATTTACAACAAAAAACTTTTTTCATGGTTGTACACATTTAGGACCAGGCCCAACATTCTTAGTGCTTCTTGTTTAGTAATCAAAATTTTCAACTCGATGTGGCGTTTCGTGTAATAATAAGTTGGGAAATAAAAAAAGTAGCCGTAAGGTAGGAATTTAGTCACGTGACCCACTCATCACATGGCCTTAACAAACAAATTTTCTTTAAAATAGTGTTACCTTCTAATTAACATATTTCAACATAATAAACAATCCCAATATTTTCCATGTATTTTTTTTTTTGAGATTCAAAAAAACTTGAAAACTATGTGAGCGTAAACTCAAAAAAAATGTACATTTTTTTCAAACCCGCCTTAAATTCACATGAAACGCAATATTGAGTTTGAAAATTTGGGAATTTAAATAATAAGTACTAAGAATATTAAATACTGGGTGATTTGAAGTACCGAATGAATGGGAGGGGGGGTTAAATCTTTTTTCTCTATTCCTTCTGTAGCTGAAACTTATAATTTCAAAAATGAAATTTAGAAAAACTGTTTAAGCTTGTCCTAAAACACTTCTACAGAGGAAGAAAGTTTGAATGCAGTTATTTCTATGTTTGAATAAAATTTATAAAAATATGTATTGAAAGAAAAGAAACATTTTTTAAATTGACAACAATGTTATTATTGTAATATGTCTAGGAATTCAAATTTAACTAACGAAGAATAATTTTGTTTCAATAACTAGTTGATGATGATTATCGATTAATTACTTCATTGAGTAATGACAGTGAATATGACATTTTACGAAACATTTATTAGATTTATGATATTTACTATTTTCCTTTGTTATATAATACTGAAATGTAGAAAATACATTAATCATAGTAAAACTAACCATTTTCTCCCTTAATTCACATAAAAAATCGAGCAGCAATCACATGTTATAATATATTAGGAGTAACTGGCAAAAGTTGATAAGTTCAGAAAATGAAAGTTTTAAATAAATACGAAAATTTCAATCTCAATTGATGTATTTTTAATGGGTGTGCATTTCAAAGGAATTTACCTGTTTCATATGAACAATAAGATGGTTTATGTTCGGCGGCTTTATAATTACACAAATTTAAATATTATGCCAAAATTTGCAGAAATGATTCAAAATATATTGGGCCACGAGTGTTTGGCCCATTTGAGTTCTTATGTTTTCTCAACAATGCAATTTTATTGATTTTTAATTTAGAATGTGAACAATTTTTTTAAATATCAACACAATATTTACATTTTTTAAATTGTAAAACCACCGAATATGATAAAATGTAATAATTGGTCACGTGACAGACTGTCTCGTGCCCTTAAAAAAGGAATCGCTCCAACTATTCTTTCTGCATGTTACCATTATCTCCGGCGACGTCTTCACGATTTCGTTACGACATCTACACGACAATTTTACTACATCCTATGTCCGCCTCGTTACAGTGTCTTTACGAAATCGTCAGATCAAACGACTTTTTTACGATTTCGTAGACACCTTAACGAACTAGACATAGGATGTCGTAAAGTTGTCCTAAAGATGTCGTATAGACGTCGTCAAATTTTGTGCCCACTGGGTAATTTTGAAAATATCTATCAAATTCTATCGAGCATATACTTTTCTACAATTTAACATATTTAATAACTATTAATCTATATTTCCATGATTTCATTCTCATTAACACCTCTATCAGATTTTATCCACAACGAACCTGTAGCATAATTCGATAGAAACCTTTTCAGATTCTGGAAAATAAGACTTGCTACAAGTATGGTGCGAATAAGATTATAGAGTTTCAATTTAAAAAATGTCGAATGGAAAAGTATAAAATTCTACAACGGATAGAATTTGATTGAAATTTTCGAGATTGGAAGATATAGGAAAACATACAACTCTGGCGGGGTATTAGATTTGATAGTTTGAGAGGGAAAATGTTGATAGAAAAGTGTAAGATTTCCCGACAGATACAATTAAATAAAAACTTCCAAGATTCTAAAAATCTAGAACATAGGTTTTGATAGAAGTCTTGTGCGATTAAATTTACTAGAGCTTCAATGAAAAAGTGTTAATAGAAAAGTATAAGATTTCCCGACAAATGTTTAAAGAGTTGCTTTTTATAAAAAAAAAAAAACGTGTTAAAGTGGGTAGGAACGTGATATATCGCATTTGATAGAATTTACTTGATTTTGATAGAAATCATAATAGTAATTATAACCATAAGGTTTGAAATAAATTAATTTAATTTTTAGGGGGAAGCTTTGGATGAACATGATTAATTGATTGTTCATTTTGAAAGACTTTCTATCAAAAGAGTTTGATAGAAATAAAAAGAAAATTCTCAAAATTGCGAATGCAAAAAAATTTATATGAAAATTATGAATTTTTTTAAATTAAAGCTTATCAAACTTTTTTGAAGGGAATGTAATTTGATTAATTATGTTCTTTGGGTTTTGTCAGAAGTTCATTATATTTGCAAGTTTTGAAGTACATGATGGAATATTATTGCGGATTTAAAGAATTTCAAAATTTTATATTACAGAAAATACTTACAACACGTCCTTGCACAATTCCGCTGCCTCTGCATCACAATCTTGTCTCGAATTTTCAGCCATTGCAAAATTTTGGAATTTTACTTTTTAAAGTGATAGGCGTATAAATTTAAGAGAAGTCTTCTGATCTACACGACGGGTGTTACTAACTGTGACTAAATAAAAATCGCAAGGATACGCGGTGCCTTTTTACAGTAGCTGGATATGCGCATGCGCAGACCATTATACTATTTGCCAATCATTGAACAGAACAAAGCCGGAAGTAACACGTCATCAATCGATGTATATATTCATTCATTCATAGTATTTATAAATTATTTTCCGTATATTATATTTTTATGATGGAAGTAAAGCATAAACGAATTACAAAGTATTACTGGAATTAACTGTAATATTTTTTTCATTCAAAATTAAAACTTTAATTAATTTGCGAAAAAATGCAACCATCTTTGACACAACTTAACTAAATTCGAACGTAACTAACACGTTACAACAATTGGAAATAACATTTAGAAATTTATTAATTATTGTGCATTTAACAGTAAAGTTTTAGTGTAACGTAAATTTTACGAAAATAAAGTTACTATATTGTAGAAATAAGTATGTTTTAACTAGAAAAGAAAAATTTACAGTGATACGTGTAATATATAGTGGTGCTGTTCGATACGATCCTGTCTCGTGATCGGGTCGGGATCGCGTCGATTTTGTCTCAGGTCGGGATCGGGATTCCGATACCCGTTTTTTTTTGTTTATTTAATTTTTATTTAAATGCAAATAGCGAAAAGTGTTGACGGTTTGCATTTCATGTTTCATTCCCGTAAAAACAATTGTTTTTATACTTCAGATCACTTTTTATTCAATGCAAAGCGGTATAAGAAGAAAAATGTTATCTTCCAAAGGTTATTGTTATTAGCAGATTTGAATAACAAATAATCTACATTTAGCATATTTGTTGTTAAAGTATATTCCTGGTGTACAATTGCTGGCTTTTATTGTTTGCATGATACGTGGCCATCAAAATTGAGAATTAAATGTTAATAATTACTTTTATAAACAAATTCTATGAACAAATGTACATCACAGAACTTGATAGACAGCAAAAAATCTTTTCTTCTTCTGCTCTTACTGTAATAATATCGCCGATTATATTTTCCGTAAAAATGATACTATCCATTGATATTTGTTTATTTGATAAGACAAATTATATAAACAAATGCACATTTTGTACTTATTCAAGCAAAAATAAATCGTTTTTTTCGGACCTTGCTGAAATTATATTTCGAATGACATTCAGTGGAAACATTTTGCTATGAATAAATATTTTTTATTTTAATAACAAATTATACATAAAGAATTGCACATTTTCGGCGTTTTCAAGCAAAAATAAATCGTGTTTTCATCTGATCTTGCTCAAATTATATTCAACAAATGTAGTTATGCATTAACATTTTTTAATTTTAAGAACAAATTAAATAAACAAATGCATATTCTCAGCGTTTTCAAGCAAAAATAAATCGTGTTTTCATCTGATCTTCCTCAAATTCTATTCAACAAATTTAGTTATGCATTAACATTTGTAAATTTTAAGAACAAATTATACAAACAAATGCACATTCTTGGCGTTTTTAAGCAAAATTAAATTGTATTTTCATATAATCTTGCTTAAAATATATTCAAAAAATTAAGTTATGCATTAAAATTTGTTAATTTTAAGAACAAATTAAATAAACAAATAAATTTTGAAAGAAACTAGTCAGATATTCACCAGGTCAAGGCGTCAAGCATGTCGTATTATTTTGCACCATTTTCAAGAAATTCAAACTTACAGGACATTTTTTTCGCATTTCGTTAATTAAAAATTAAACAGTAAACAAAAAGTCCAGGTCATTTTTATTCTTTTTTTTTGTTTGTCCAAAAACAGTGTTCATGCTCATTGCAGTTGGAAATTGGAACTTAGATGGAAGTTCTTTTCATTTGAAGTAATGCAAAGTCAACTGGAAAGTGCAAAGCAAACTGAAAAAAAATATTGACAGTAGAACAGTTTTAAATTTTAAGCGTTTAAAATGAAAGTTCAACACATCTCTAATCAGGAATTGTTTTATTTAAACGATAGAGCACTTACACGTACTGTACACTAAAAGAAATGTGTATGAATAGAACAATTCAAAGAATGGAACTACTTTAATTTACCTATGTAGTCGTAATTTAATTTTTGAAACTAAAATTTAAAATATCCCGTTTTAAATTGAAATTTAGCTTTTTCAGTGAAATTAAAAATACAAATACTAGGTTGGAAATTCATTTTTCTGATCGAAAATTCTAGAGTTTAGTTGACAGAAGATGGGTTGGAAGTTGAACTATATTGCGGAAAACTCGGGTATTGATAAAACAACCAACTATTTGGTTGAAAACCCGTTTATTTGAGGTAGAAATGTGTTTTATAACTGAACATTCAAGTATCCACGTTAAAGAGCCATCATTGAATGCAAAAATTTGATTCTTCATTGGAAATTTCAACTACCTTGGTTTGGAGATTGATTTTTTTGTTGAAAATTGAACTACATTCTTGAACACAAATTTTATCGTTTGATAATTAATTTTCTCAAATGAAAACTTAACTGCAGGTTTCTAGTTGCAAATTTATCTATATTTCAGTTTAAGATTTAACTATATAATTAAATGAAAATTAATTTTTCTTTTTGAAAATTGAAACTATTCTCTTCATGATTTATGTTTTTGGTTAAATAATAACGTTTCTAACATATTGAACTTTTTAATTTTCGAATTAACATTCGTTACGAATTTAACTTTAATTTTGATAATTCATATCGTTTCTGAAAATTTTTTCTTTTTGGTGTAAAATGAAGTGTCTTGGTTGAAAATTCAACTCCTTGTTTTAAAGTTGAGGTAAATTGTTGTAAGTTCATTTTATTTTTGACAAATTCAACTATTAATTAAAAAAAAACGTTCTTCTTGGTTGAAAATGTATTTTATATTTAAAAATGTAATTATTGCAGTTCAAAGTTCATCATTTTATTTGAAAAGTAATTTCTCGAATCACAAATCCAACATCTTTTTTAAGTTCGTTCTTTTTGAAGTAGAAAATTAATTTTTTAATTGAAAATATAACCGTTTCATTTCTGGTAGGAAACTTATCTTCTTGATTGAAAGTTTACCTCTTTCTCTAAAAATTAATGTATTTGGTGAAATATGAGTTTTCTTAAGTTCTTATGCATAAAATTAATGTATTTAATTGAATGTTGTACTACACGGTCAAAATTTCAATTGATAGGTTGAGGGGCTTAAATATTTTGTTGAAAACTCTTTTTCAGGTTAAATATGACTTTTTAAAGTAACACTTTAACCATTCCATTTTCTATTGAAAATTCAACTATTGAGGTTTTTATTCAGAATCTATCGTAGAAATTTGGTTTGTAGATGCAACTGTAGGAAGTAAAGTATCTCTAAATTCTTTAAAATTCATATAATTAATAGAAAATTTCATTATTTTGTTAAAAATTAGTCTTGTGGATTTAAAATTTATTACTTGTGGTAGAAAATTCATTTTTCTTGGTTGAAAATTCGAGGGTCTTCCAACAATATCGTCTGTTTGTCAACATTTTAGTCTTTAGTTCAACTATTTTTCAAAAAATTTGCACTCTGAAATTTTGAAGAATCAGTAGAATGTAATCTATTTACGAGAATTCAGCTGAAATGTGTTCATTTTTCAATATCTGATTAATATTTGCTCCTTTTAAATAAACAGTGCAATATTGCTACATACCAAAAAATATATTCTTATTCATTAAAAATATTTATAAATTGAATGAATGTTGAAAATAGTTGCTATAATCGGCATAATCGCACTTCCATGTTTCAAATGATTTAATTCTAAGCCAAAGTTACAAATTTTCCACTATCTACGGGGAAAATATATTTCAGGATTTTCACTGTAGCCATAACCGGTTTAACCAGGCTTTGGTGGGGTCAGGGGGGAAGGAAGGACGTCAACCCATTGAACAAATTCCCTCTCCGCTAGGTGCAAGTGAGAAGAGCACATCTGCCGAAGGAAGATCGAAAACCCGACACGATCCCGAGCCGATATCTCGACTTCCCGATCCAAATCACTTGTAATATATAAAACGACCCTGAAGTTTCCTCACCTGTGAGTTTAAAAAAAAAAACTTGCACAATACTAGAAAACAGACAAATTGTAAAAAACATTGTTTAAAAAAGGCCTATGTAGATATTTCCGAAGCGAAAACTAAAAAAACGATACTCTAATTTTAAGAATTTCCCACTAAGTTGAAGAATATTTCAAACTTAAATAGACGCCAAGAATATATATTTATACGGGGTGGACACGCTGGGGCTTACATACATGGCGAGTTGAATGCTACTCGAACTGAACAAAAGCAGAGGAGAAGCCATTATACAATTGTTTCTGTTGCTCACTCGAGGCCTGACATGGTTCTTATTTACTTCGAGAAGCGAACCATGTTCGTTATCGAATTTTTGGCACCAGCTAACAAAAACATCATAACCAAGGAGAATGAAGAGAAATAGAGGTATCGAGTACTTATAAGAGAGTTGCAACGATTGTACACGGAATATTGTGTCAAACTAATCGTCCTTATCATCGGCGCTCTTGGAGGTGTCAAGCTTTCACTTGCTGATGGCCTAAAAAGCATCCCTGCGTGTCAAGAATATGCTAAAACACTTGCGGGAAAAATGCAGAAGGCGGTAGTCCTTGGGTCGCTCCGTGTTCTTAGGGTGCACGAGGCTTTTGCTAGATCATCGTATTAATTCCTTTACAGACTGTAACCACCTATCTCACGGTCGTGAGACGTAGTTGTAGCTGAAATTTTACCGCGATTTCGCTGGGAGCGTGTGCAATTTTCCAGATTAGCACCCGCTCCC
>NC_046657.1:109270271-109272871 GCF_010883055.1 Belonocnema kinseyi | reverse complement strand
AGGACAACCGCAGGATTTCGCCGGGAGCGGGTGCTAATCTGAAAAATTGCACCCGCTTCCAGCGAAATCGCGGTAAAATTTCAGCCATATCCACGTCTCACACACACACACACACATATATATATATATAGTGCTTTGCGAAATATTTAATTGAGAAGTAAATAAATTGTGAAAATCAAAGTCAGAAGTAAGTATATACTGTTAAATTGAGTAAGTCAAAAAATGTATAGGTTAGAAACCATTTTTTCAATTGAAAATTATAATCTACTAACCATATTTTGATAAAAGATATTTAATTATTTGTATGTTGTAATTATCACTTTTGTAACGCAAAACACTCAACGCCAAAAATTCGAAAAAGAATAAACTGACTTTCAAGCACATCACATGAAACATTAAAAGAAATTATTGAACAAGAACATTTCGCTTACTTCATTCAGAATGTTACTAAGAATATGCCTGTAAGAATGCGACTCTCTTAAGGGGGTATTACAGGAACTTTTGTTCAAAAAATCGATTTTCCAAAAATGACGAATTCTTGTATTAAATATATATGTAGGAATGATGTGGAAGTGGTTATTTTGGTTTTTCTCGAAACAACTTTTTTTGACCTTGTTGACATGATTAAAAAGAACTACTGGATCAATCGTACTGAAATTTGTACATCTTATTCTGCACACGTGTGCTTATCGTTTGAACTGCAAGAATTTTTATTGGTTAATATTTAATCCTTTTATAAACATTTTACGGCAAAAAAAACATTGACAAATTTTCAAATCCGCCATTTTTTATTTTTTTCTGATTTTAATTTCTGCGGTCTCGATTATAACTACCACTCTACTCTTCAATGATATTGCGAATATTTTTTACTTCCGATGCTTAGAAATACAGATATCATGTCAACGACATTTTAATGGGTGGGGGGGGGGGTAACGTTTAAAATGTTTTGTTTGAATTTTTTTTTATTTGGTTTTCTGAATGGAGAACCTTTCGAGAATATTGTGTAGACAGGAGCAAAAGGATGCTTTAGACATCATGGATGATAGCAACATTCTTTATGGACCTGGCATCGATTATGAATCGATTATGTTTTATTCCAAATTTTTTAGTGTTCAAAACTTTGAAGCGGTTTTCCCACAACATACGTTTCCAAAGTCGGTCCCCCTGATAACTTCAAAAAAACTGCACCGATCCTTTTGAAATGTTGAACACTATTTCTGTACATAATTTACGAGGTAACGCTGAAGAGTTATTTTTCTAATTTATTAGTATTTTTTATTTTACAACAACAAATCACCCGGTTTTTTTCGCAAAAAACGTGTTTTTCACTTCAAAGTGTTCCCAAAAAGTGAAAAATTGAAATTTCGAAAAACCCTCCCAGTGTTACTCGGGGAAAGCAATTATCTAACGAAAGAACTTTGATATTTTGATTTATGATGATGCAGCACCGAGTCATGAGGGGCACCGAAATTCTAGTTTTTCAGGCAACGCTTCAGAATAATTCCTGTGATTGCTGTATTTTTAAATATTTTTACATGAAAATTTCACAAAATATTTTTCAAATGCTATAATTTAATGTAAGATTGGTTTTAAGAACTAGATTTCAACTGAGTCGTAAAAATAATTCGCAAAAATTCAAACAGCCATACCAGCCATATTTACGATGGAATTAAAATAAAATACATTTTTTCTAATAGTATCAGATGTCAGTATTATGTGTAAAAAGTTTGAATCAATAAACATGGAGAAAAAGATATCGCAAAACCTCTATATTGCAAGAAAGCACAATATAATAACGTACAATCAGGTCCTGGAGCTTTTTACTATATTATAATGCACTAATATCACAGAATAAAATGAAGTTAAATTGTGTTGCTGTCGTCTGCTATACGGCGTCCTTAGCAGCAATGGGAAAAAGGCAGAGTATGAGTGAGTTCGAGCTATAAATTGGGACACTAGATTTAAAACATTCACAGAAAAAAGTAAAAAATTGCTGCAGGTAAGACCTGCAACTGAGGTTAGGAAAATAATTCCGAACTCGCCGACGCAAAATGTAACTGACAGATGGGAATCCCCATTTATCTCAAATTTAATGGAGTCAAACGACGCTGTAGAGCGCTGGCGTCGTAATTGTCGCTACACCTCTCGAATAAAAATGGAGCAATTATAAGATGAAAGATTATCCAGGCAAGGTTAAAAATCGGAAATTATCTTCGATTGATGTAAAGTTTATCAGACAAGGTTAATTTTTGTTCCGGTGAATCTTTCACCTAGAATCGATGTAAACTTTATCTTTAATTTTTTCTGTAATCGCTTGCTGACTACTCGAACCCTCGCGAGATCACAAAACAAGAAATACAATTTGATATCGTAATAAACTTAAAGTCTTGCGTTATAGATTGCACAATTATGCGGTATGAAATGTTAAAATTTGCAATGTACGATATCACGATTTCGCGCTATTATAATGCGATAATTACGATATATAGCACAGGAATTACGATATACAGTCTGTCAAGTTAAAGCGTGGGTGGCTTTACTCGCAGTCGGTAAGGTGTATCGACATGATTTTGGTGTCAAAATATTAAGAAGAGCTCCCT
>NC_046657.1:109261504-109270171 GCF_010883055.1 Belonocnema kinseyi | reverse complement strand
AAAGAGGGAGCTCTTCTTAATATTTTGACACCAAAATCATATCGATACACCTTACCGACTGCGAGTAAAGCCACCCACGCTTTAACTTGACAGACTGTATATTGTAATTCATGCGATATCGTTTTGTCAGTGAACTGATTATTAATATGAAAAAAAATTCTTAAAAAAAAACATCAAAATTCCTGTACTAACCTCTTAATATTAGAATATCGTTTTTGAATTTTGGAGAGGAATCCAGAGTTTTTTTGATTTTTCGTTCAAACGCTTAGATTTATATAATAATTGCCAAATGATCAAATCCATTGATATAGGAAAGTTCAGGATTGTGATATAAATGGTAAAAAGTACATTTTATTAAGTGCAATTTTAAAATAGGGAAAGAGATATTCGAAAGCGAGAAATAAAAGCAGTATACAAATTTTTCAGTAAAACCTGTGAAATAAAATATTTAAAATCCAAATTTGTGTAAAAAGTTTCAAATATAAGAACAATAATTTGTCGATAATTTTAAACAGAAATCTCTAAAATTGATGATAAACTATTGCAATATACATATAAGTTTTAATCAAATTTTGATCAATACACGTATTTTAATAATATATGCAAGAAAATGTATTAAAATGTACATCAAAATAAAAACTAAAATATTGCAATGCTAACTAAATTGTTTGTACCAAGTTCGGCAAGAAATTAATGCTAGAACCTTTTCATGGGATTCCACTTGGGTTCTTCAATGGGAGCTCGTTCCAAAAAAGTATTATTGTCACTTCTTCCCAGAAGCTCATATTGGGATAAATCGCGGTCTCCTCTCCAGAAGAGTGCCACTTGGGTAACCATTTACAGATTTGGTATCCAAGGTTCCTGTCAAAGAACCAACGTGGTGTCACTCAACTTCCATGTAACAAAAAAGTACCTAAACTTGGGAGATTTGGTTTTCTGAAGTTTTCCTCTCCCTCGGCCAAATTTAATACTAGCAATAAATATTACGCTATATGTTGAAGATATTCTTTTTTTCAGAATAATAAAATTTATGATTTCAAATGCACGCATATAAATTAAATTCTAAAATCATTATGAAACATAAACTGACATTATATCTGGAAATACAACCGAGTTTATGTCTCTGATTGCATTAAGACTATAATAAAATAATATTTATAGGGACAAAATACACGATATCCTTCACATAAAATGCACTGCTCTAGTGACATAAGTATTTTTTTATTTCAATTAAAACTTTTAGTTACTTTAAACAAATTTTATTAAACAATTCCACCGAAACTTTTGGATGCGCTTCTACTAAACTTTCGAATCCATTTATTTTAACAAACTCTTGGATATGCTTTTTGATAAATACGAAGCAGTAGTTCTTTAAAAAAGCTGCATTATAATCTGCACTCAGCTTAAGATAATCCACAACATTGGGAACCATCAATTTCGTGGTAAGGAGTTTCTCGCAAGTAAATTTAAGATCTTCCACTTTATATCTATTGGCGGCTTTTAGAATTTCTTCAGGATGATATTCCAGATTTTCAACTTTTCCCGTGTACATATACCGCAATAATTCATTGAATATCTTCGGATCCATATCTTTGATTTCCACTAGATCAGACAGGGACTCTTTCATGTTTTGAGAGAACATCTTGCAAAATACTGGACTGTTAGCTGATAGAATCAATTTATGAGCCGAATATTTTTCTCCTCCAACCAGAATTTTTACATCACTGAATTTCTCATTACCCATAAATGGTGCGTAAATGGATTTGTCCTTCGTTTCCAATGCGTCACATTCGGTAACTTCACATACAATTGTCGCGATTCCTTTGTTTACACAATCAGTGAGTCGACTTAGCAAATAATCATTAAAGTCTACGAAGGATTCCGTTTCTTCATTCGTTATTTTGGTATCAATCAAAAGCCTTTCAGTTTTTGAGCCTAAGATGGAGATAGTGATTTTTTTGTTCTGTGGAATTTTTTTGCTTTTACAGCAATACAATGTCATTGCGAAAAAGAATTCTACTACTTCATCAGCATATTCTCTAATATATTTTTTATGTTTGCTTATAAGCAGTCGATACTTAAATGCATCATCTTTTCCTAGAAATATTGGCGACTCATATAATTTTCCAGTTTCCGTAAGTTCATCAAAATCTATGATCCAAGTATATTTCAATTCATTGTTAGCATCCGCCATTTTGACTCCAGAAATAAAATAGGTTCTTTCTGAAATTATAAAGATGTTTTTTTTTATTCTATAAATAACCTGAGATAAGAAAAAAAAATAAAAGACATTTTTCATCTGTCAATGTTTCAAATGTTTTTACAAATTTCGGTAATGGACCTATCTATAGAGATCCTCAGAGAGAGCTGAGAAACAATCTAAGGCAAGTTTGTATAGAGTTGTTCCTGTGCATTACGATTATTTCGAAGTCAGAAGTGAATTTTTTCCCCAACTTTCTCTAAAAGAGAATCTCTAGCCCCAAAAGGAGGAAAGAAACGATTGAACAATTATTAGTGAATTAGACTATTTAAGAATGTCAGATTGAAACAGGTATTTCGTGCGCGATTTGAAAAGTTAAAAATTAAAATCCTATCTGAAACTAGTACAAAATTAATTCGGAAATTCGAATATATTACAGTTCATGTCTACATTGAACTTGATTGACGTTAGAACTGGGGTTAAGATTTGAAAAGGTCAAATTAAAAATCTGTACTGAGACCAATTCGAAATGAACTGATGGTGTTCAAATTGAGCCAGATTGACGCAGGAACTTAATATACGATTTGAAAAGTTCAATTTGGAAATCCTAAATGGAACCAATTCAAAATGAACTCGTAAATTCTAATAGAATACAGATGGTGTATTTTGAAATTAAACAAGATTGAAGTAAGTTTTTCATGAGAAATTTGAAAAGTTCAATTTGGAAATCGGAATTAATGCCGTTTAAAAATGAACATGGAAATCGGAATACATAGATTGCAGTCTAGTATTGTTCAGATTGAACAGAATTAGCTTTCTATGAAGTAATATTTTTCAATTCAGCATCCGAGTTGAAACTTACTTAACATAACTGATTTAAATGATTTTACTCTGTTAAATCTGATTCATACGACGTAAATGAGCCACAGATAACAAAGTTTGCGCAAAGTGTAACGCATGTGCGTCGCACGCGTGACGATTTTCTTGTATTGCGTGCATACAGAGAATTACGCATAAAAATATATTTGATGTTTATGCTAAAATAAAGTTGGAAATACTTTTTAAAGGAAATATTCTTTTAAAACTAGATATAACATTCAGCAAATAACTTAAGAATTCAAAAAGTTGTGCACATGGAAAACCTTAATTGTTTGCTACCTTAAAATTTAAACATAAAATATTTAAAGATTTTATTAGATCTACAAATTAATTCGATGCCTTTATTTTACTGCCATATAACTCTTGGTCTAACTTGAATTATATTCCGTCCTAAGGTAGTTTTAAAGGGCGAACTATAAGCTGAAAAGCACAATATAATAAGTGGCGGCCCTACGGACTTAACCTAAAAAATCATTATTCAAGATAAAGTTGTCCGACAAGGAGCAACAAAGACACTGCATGCTTTTTGTATTGCAATTGAAATATACACATTTTGCGTATCACCACACCTTCTCTGAAGGCTGAGAAAATTATTTCAGTCGCCTTAACTGCATAGATAAAGTCCGCAAGGCCACCACCTATTATATTGTGCTTTAAAGCTTAAGATTCGCGCTTCAGGTCTACTTCAGAGCGGGAAAGAATTCCAGTTAGACCAAGAGTTACAAGACAAAGTAAAGGCACCGAATTAATTTGTAGATCTAATGTTTTAATAAAGAATTACGTAGATGCATCTTTATTTAATTATAATATTAAGATTTAATATTTTTTTATTATTTAAAATGCGTGTGTTCTTGAAAAATAAACTTCAAGAAAGACATAATTTGAAGCCTCTTTTCATTTATTATACTGTTTCATAAGATATTTGTTTCAAATTTTATAAAGGTCATAAAAATTGGTTTGAAAAAAACGTTAAAAAACATGTGTTTTAAATTTAAAATAAATTATTAACAATGTAGACATATTACAATATTAATTGTAATTATTTTATTAAAAATGCGCCTTTCATGAAGTGCAACGCATATGCCTCCCACGTAAGTACCTGTCCCAAAGTGCGACGCCTATGCTTTGAACCATGTGCCTCTCGCCGAGAGCAACGAATTCGTCTCGCACCCCGTACACACTGCGTGACTCACACGCTGCGCGTCGTGCGGGTAACGTGCACCGCACGATTGTTTGCCACACAAAGTAATGATAAGGAGAAGAAACTGTGTGCTACGAAAGCATGGCAACTTTCTCGGAATAGATGTCCTGACTTCTAAGGGAAATATCTGCGAGAGCCACGACGATGCACAAAGTACTCTCGCCAGAGCCGAAAGAATAACCGGCTATTTCAGCGCTGAATTTGAATGACAAAATACTTTGAAATTAAGATGTTATCAAAGTCATGTATTTTAAAAAATCGGAATCTTACATGAAGGTTACAGTGATATTCACAAAACTACATACTTATAAAAATGTTCTGTAACAATTATTATTATGTGCTTACTCTCTTCTTAAAATAATATACATTAACATCTTTGACCAATTTCAAAATGCTGTTTCGAATTGAAATTTTCAAATTGAATGCATCAAATTTATAGAATTTTAATGTCAAAACTTAAAACTCGCATGGTTTTAAATTGTAAAATGCCCAAATTAAAAACTCTTTACTTTAAAATGTTTAAAATTCAAAGTTCTACATTTTTTAAGAATTACAATATTAATGATACCGGGTCCACGTTCCCACCAGCCTTGTATCTCTCATTCTTGTTTTTTTAAATCTTGCATCCTCGAATAACACACATTATCTACAAAATTATTACAATGAATATTATTAATATTATGAAAATTAAAGAACTGCAATCGTCACCACTTAACCTATAAATAACTTTTGTTTAACTTAAAAAAAACCCTTTTGTAAGTTAATATGCAAGCTTACTCAGAATAAAATTATGCATTAAATACTTACGGCTTCGAAATATTTGTATCTTTTTCAAAATTATCAACAATGAAAAAATAGTACATAACACGGCACGAAAAGAACTTTTGCTTTGCCTCACATTTAAATGATAATAGTCATGACACTCGTCTCTCGGCACTATCGAATCTCGCAGATATTCCACTCATAAGTTGGAAAATCTCCCCCCCCCCCCATATATTCCGAAAAAGTTGCCATGCGTTTCCACCGCGAATGCATTAGCGTGTTTTCTCCTTACTATTACATCTCTGCTATTACTTCGTGGTTTGCCAAATAATTTTGTACATGGCGCGTGCGCAACTCCGTTTGGCCTTTAGCATTTCTTTAATTTCAGCAGTCATATTTGAAACATTGAAATGTTTCACGAGACACCCAATATTTGATCAAACTTTTTCTCGGGCCAGAGTTTCATGAAACTTTACGTACTAAGCCTTTCTCCTTTATAAATGGAAATGTGTATATGCATAGCAAAAACTTGTTCAATTTAATTATTTTAGCGTATACACACTTATCTTTAAAAAGAAGTACCTATTTGTAATTAAAAAATATGTAATGCTATAGTATTTATTGAATGAAATGAGTAGCGGAATTTTGAGGTTAGGGCTTCAGTAATCTAACAGCCTTAAATGCTTACCTGTGTGTTCTGACATCAATATTTCAAAACTAAATGGAACATATGAAAATTTACAGATATTTGTCGCTGCACTTTTTTGTTTGACGACTTACGAGCTCCTGTCTGCAGAACACTGCAGAATGATTGCAATTTTTTCATTGCAACAGTAGGGGGCCATTGAAGTATTACGTAAGCACTCTGTGGAATAGGAAGGGGGGGCTGAAATCTTACCAGTGTTAATTTAACATGAATCTTCAGTTTTTAAATGTCCGGGACACTATCCGGCAATTTTTAGAATTCGCCGCGTTGTCTCATTCTGAAAAAACTAAATATTACGTAAGATTTTGCCAGGTCTACAAAAAAGTTTAAAGCCTTTAAATTTGGTCGCTATGAGCAAACGAGATGTATACGTTTCACATTTGAATGCACTTGAGCTTAGGATAAAGGTGTTGTTCAGTGCGGCAAACTTCAGGGATCTTCAGCCAGGGGAAAGTTTGTCCCAAATACTCATTTGCAAGATTTCTCGTTTCCACTACTGCGCCCCCTCACTCAGCACGGAAAAATTCCGTCACCACTCTTACAGCTGAGTAAAGGGTCGTTGTGATGGAAATGAAACATGTGGCAAATGGGTATGTGCGGCCAAATTTCCTTTTGCTGAAGAGCCCTGGCACACGTAAATGCGAAAGGGACGAAAGAGAGTATACGCATGCGTCAAGTCTGGAATAGTATAATTTCAGGACTCTTTAACTCCTATCGGTTAAAAGCAGTGTCGGGTAAATTAATTTTCTGAGTAAGTAGTTAAAGTTATGTTACTTGCCGGAAAAAGGTAACTAATTACAGTTACACTTGTAATTGTAACCAGTACAGTTACTAGATAAAATATCTTCAACTTACCTAAAATAGTATATTGTGCTGCAAGTGCGGAAAGTAGGCAGTTCCACGCGAGTGTGAAGTTAGTTGTACGAGCCAGAGACGAGTCGAAGGGGAGTTGTAGGCGACCCAAAGACGAGCCGGAAACGACCCGAAGATAAGCCGATGGCAAGTACTGTAAACTTCACAAGAATTTCAACTGCCTACTTTTAGCTCCTGTAGTACACGATATTTTTTTAACAAATGCGGGAAATTTTCGCTTTGAGAAACAATAAAAACCAATTTTTTTAAGAATTATGATAATATTGGGAAATTTATGATAAAATTACAAAAATTACCTAAAAATTCCAGATATTTTTGGTAAATTTATAAATACCAAAACTTTATAGAAATTTAGTAAGGCTCTATGAAGGAGAGTACTATGGTCCGCCATGTTTATTCCATTTTCATGTTCTAATTGGCTTATTATGAATATTCCTAAATGTTTAAATAAACTAAACTTGTTAACAAAAAATTCTTCACTGATTTGATGTATTTTTTATTAATAGAGAAGCTAAAATGCGTTATTACCTTATTCTAACTTCTTTCTTTTGAGGAAAATTTGACAAGAAATAAAAAATAATTGTTCTTTAGAAGATCTACATACATGTACTACCTACCTACATACATGGCAAAGATTAAACGCCAAAGAGTAGGAGTTAATACGTGTACACTATGTCGCGAAATTGTTTTACTTCGACGATGCAGTTACATCATACGTTTGGTGCAAAGCTCGTATTTTCTCGCAGCGGAGCCCAATATACATTTCATAATAACATAAAGGATTATCAAGAATAATCATCAGTATTTACCGTTTTGTTCGGGCATTAAGTGTACTCGAGAACCCATTTGCCCAGCTGATGGAATAAACATGGCGCACCATAGTACCTTCCTATTTAGAGCTCTAAATTTAGTGTATCAGAAGCTTTTTGGAAGAAATTCTAAAATTTCTTTAAATTTCTGAAAATTTATGAATAATTTGATAAATTTTCTAAAATTGATGAAAAATTGGCTAAATTTCCAAAATTTTCAGAAATTTTTGAAAAATTGGCAAATTACCGATAATTCCAGATATCTAAAAGTTTCCAAAGTTTTCAGAAACTTATCAGTCATTTATGGTAACTTATCACTTCGAGTATGTCCAATAACTATTCACTACTCACAGTATCCCAAGCGTCAAATCATAATGATGTGAAGTTATGATTCCGACAACAATAAGATATATGTTACGAATAAAATTGTTCAAATTCAATTATATATAGACATGTCGCACAGAATATCCTGCAATATCAGATTCCGAACGAGTTTTGTTTTTCTTAATTATTAAGCAGGATCGCCAAAAGAATTAGTTTTTTTTTACTTTATTTTCATCAGCCATTAAATAGTATATTATGCACCTAGGGGGTGAAGAGGGATTCCTCCTTGGCGCATGTGATATTTTTTATAACAAATGGAAGATTTCAGACATTTCTCGAATTACAGCCATGATTTCAGCCCATATTAGATTTCCAATAAAGAAAGCATGATTTACAATAATTTTAAAGGTACCTTATGGTAACTTACCATAAATTATCAAAAATTTTATTTTTTGTTTTTTTAGAAATTTTCAACATTTTTGGAAATTTATGACATTTTTGGTTATTTATGGTAATATTATAGGTAATTTATGTTAAATTGAGATAAATGACCAAACATTCAATTTTAAACCTTTCTTTTAATTTCCGGAGATTTATGAAATTTTTGGTAAGATTACAGGTAATTTATGGGTAAATTACCCAAATTTCAATTTGGAAATGTTTATAAATTTCTAGAAATTAAAGGAAATTTACGGTCTTTTATGGTAATGTGACCAGTAATATATGGTAACTTTCCATGAATTACCGCAACATTCTATTATCTGCAACCAAAATCTCCTTAGAGTTTTTACGGTGAGTGGGCTAAGTATTGTAAATTGCAAGCTCATAGATGTATAACTTTCATTAATCAGGAGCTGTCCATAAATCACGTAGCCTCATTTTTGGACTTTTTTTACCCCTCCCTCCCCCCATG
>NC_046657.1:109250001-109261404 GCF_010883055.1 Belonocnema kinseyi | reverse complement strand
ATCTGTCTAAAATGCCACAATAAGAATAAGATACCTCCTAAACTTATTCACTTCTATTTCCATAGCGACCGCCACACAGTTTTCTATTCTCCCAAAGAGAACATGCTTTCAATATACTTAATTCCTTCTAATTGTACCGGTAACGCACCTCACAGAGATATTTTTTATTCCCCAGAAAAGGTCACATTTTGATTTTATTTAATTCCTTCTAATAAGTTCACAAAATATATGTAATAAGTTGTTTTAATTCCTTCATGCGAAATGTAAATTCTGAAATTTTAATTCTCGCCAATTCAACTCTGCCTCTCTAGAGTTAAATTTATTTAAATTCACACATTTGCATAGATTTCTTTGTTTTATTTTTTAAGACGTTTAAATAAATTATTAGAATACAAATAAATATATATATGAATATTTTTTTGAATTTATAAGTTATAAAAAGATTTAATAATGAAAAATAGGTTAAATAAATGCTTTCGTTAAATGTTACTAAGTCGATTGAGAGGAAAAGGATTTGCACTTTTTCTGTTTCCGTTGGGGGATTTTTAGACGGAGGAAAAATCGCGTATTCATACACTGAAAAATTGGTATGGCTGTTGTAGCTAGAAATATAGCTGAATGTGCAATAAAGTTTAGGTAGAACTGCAAACTAGATAGCTAAGATATATGACCCGCCTTTCTCCTGCAAACTGAAAATGTGGGAGATAATTCTATCATTACTTGCTAAATCATGTGTAACAGCATATTTCCTATAATTAGTTTGCTCTTACAGCTAAAATTCCTAACCTAAAATAATTGTAGCATCAGTTTTAGGCCTATAAATTTAAATGCATTTAAAAAATTTACCGCCTTGCATTAGTTCACACAACACTAACACCCGACTTTTCCGTAAATACAAAAAGCTCGTGCCTCGTATCGTGTGGCTTGTGAGAGTTAAAAAATGAATAATACGGCAATGCAACGAAAATGATGGAACCAAATATGGAAATAAGAGATTTTTTGATTAGCTGTAACCTCCAGAAATTTTCGTTTACAACTTTTTTTCGATACTCCCTATTATACATATCGATATGTATTGATTATAACTAACAGTTTTCAATTTAAGATTTTTAATAATTAAGTAATGTATGTATCTAATACATAATAAAGATTTCAGTATATATATATATATATAGTTAATATATTTTTGCGTCATTATACCTAAAGATATATCGGCCTATTAGCCAGAAAAAATTATAGGCACTTCAGCCAGAAAACCGCAGCTAGATAGGCTGTCAAGTTTAGCTATATTTTTCAACTAGAATATCTAGCTGAACCTGGTTAGGTGTGACACCTATACTTGTCTAGCAAATAGAAATATAGACATTAAAGCTAAATTTTCTAGATACTGCACCTATATTTTGCCTGCAAGAAAATCTGTTTAATACAGCTAACTAATTAGGAAGACGAAATCCAGCGATACTTTCTAGCTGGGACGGCAAGAATTCTAGATAATATACCTAAAAAATTTTCAGTGTATAGGAATACAAATTCTTAATTTTTCTCAATTCAACGCTTGTTACCGGGTAGCTTGTTTTATTAGAAAATCAAATAAAGTTTCCTTACTACATTGAAAGAAAGATTTTAAAAAAAGAAAATAGTATGAAAAAAACTTTATTCTTCCAAAACGTCTATTATCATAAACGGTGAAACTAGCCAGTCATGCAGATTTGGATAACAGGTAATGTGAAGACAACTTCTTGATTAATACCTTCAGTTAAACTGTTTAAATTTTCTCCGCTGATATCTACTTCTTCAAACGACTCAAGTATTGGCTCTAACGCATGAAGTTCACATAGTAATTCACCTCCTCTTCTTGTTAATACTTTTTTTACTCTTTGTCTTCCATCGATTGTCTGATGATGAATTTCTTTGACATGTAAACATTTTTGTTATTTGGACGCATATTATAAACCAAAATACTGACAGATTCTTCCTAATATAAATACAGTATATTCCATTATATACCCAGTGGGCACAAAGTTTGGCGACGTCTTTACGACATCGTTAAGCCATATTTACGATAACTTTACGACATCCTATGTCCATGTCGTTAAGGTGTCTTTACGATATCGTAAATAAGTCGCATGATCTGACGATGTCTTTACGACATCGTGAAGACAGCGAAACGACATGGACATAGGATGTCGTAAAGTTGTCGTAAAGATGTCGTAACGATATCCTAAAGACGTCGCCAAATTTTGTGACCACTGGGTACCGTGAAAGAATCATAACGCAATAAAGTAGAGCTTTAGCTACGCTTCATGGTCTTCGAAAAGGGATGAAATCATGCATGTGTCATAAAAAATAATTTTTCATATTGAATTTAGCGTTAAAATGGTGGCTCGCGTATTCAATTTACCAATTTTTCCTCCGTTCCATCAAATTCTGCACAGTTCGTCTAGATTTAAGACTCTATTGTGAAATTTAGGTAACAATTTTAAGTATCAGGGCCTAAAACTTTTCAAATTTCGGACAAAACACATTTTGCATGATTCAATTTTAAACGCTCTAAATTCCTTTAGCATTGAAAGTAAGATTCTTCCATTTTCAACCAAATAAATGTTTTTTTAACAAACTAGTTAAACTTGCAAACATAAAGATGAATTTTCTAACAAAATAGTTAAATTTTCAACAAAAATTAGATTTTTTACCAAAAGAGATAAATTTTGAAGCGAAAAGGCCGAATTTTTAATTAATAAAGAAATAAATTCTACTAAATTGTTCCATTTTAATGTGAGAAATACGAATTTTCTACGAAGCATTTGAATTTTCAAACAGAAAATATGAATTCTCACCCAAAAAGTTACTTTTCAAACAAATAGTTGAACTTCCTAGGGAAATATTTGATTTTTTAACAAAATACACAGCAAAAAAGTACTTAATTTAAGTCGAAAATTCGGCTTATTTTAAGGTGTCACAAAAAGAAGGATAAGCAATCTGAAATTAAGAATGACATCTGAACATTAAATTAAGGGAATTAGATTCTTGAAATTCAGGTCGGGACTATTTGAAATTCAGGGAGGCATGACCTGAAATTCAGGTATGCTCGCTCTTCAATTAAGAATATATGTATACTGAAAGCTATTGCAACCTTAAGTTTAATACACTATCCTAACTGAAATTAAGGGTAATATTTTAACTAAAAACGAGGAATTTCTCACACCCTACCGACACTCGTCAGCTATTCTTATATAATAGTTATTCATTTTAGAAAATATACAAATTGGGTTCAAACTCGTAAGAAGATACAGGAAAAGTAGGAAAGATGAAAGAAACGGTATATTGGGGGCAGGTGCGATCCAAAATCTTCAGACAATTGCGTTCCGTAATGTATTGAAAAGGCGCTCACGTTGCGAAGTAAAAAGTCTTGTGATAATTTAATTATTTTGATGGGTCTAATAATCCAAATCTTGGCTGACAACTGGAACTGATTTTGCTGCAGCACTTTTTTAAATCCATGAAACGAAACCCAGTGGGCACAAAGTTTGGCGACGTCTTTACGACATCGTTATCACATCTTTACGATAACTTTAAAACATCCTATGTCCATGTCGTTAGGGTGTCTTTACGATATCGTAAATAAGTCGCATAATCTGACGATGTCTTTACGACATCGTAAATACAGCGAAACGACATGGACATAGGATGTCGTAAAGTTGTCGTAAAGATGTCGTAACGATGTCGTAAACAAGTCGCCAAATTTTGTGCCCACTGGGAAACTCCACGGATTATTGAAACATAGTATCATATCTGACACTGACCAACTCGACATGGAGTATTGGAGTAGGATGCGACTAGAATAAATGTTCACGTGCTGTATTGTAGCACAAGCGTTCTGTAACGTCATGCAAGGTAATACGAACCTGAACTTCAGGAAAGGTATATTCCTTTATTTTAGGCGACGAAGGCTTTACAGGTTATTTCAGGCTGCCTTCAACTAACTTTCAGAACTGAATATTGAAATTTTGCAGAATACTTTACTTTACTCCAGTAGAGAAATGCTGATTTCTAATTTAAGATAAGTTAGTGATTTATTCAAGATAGTTTGCACACTTAAATTCAGGTACTTCCTTCATTCAAGTCAAATCTAAAATTAATTCGAATATATCTTCAAGTATTTATTTTTACTGTGTACATTAACTTTCAACCAAAATAGATATATTATGAGTGAAAAACATAATAATAAGTTTTGTAAGAAAGAAATTAATGTTCTAATCATAACTGAGCTAAAAAGCACTCTTAATAGGGGAGACACTTAGACCTGAAATTAAATGCTTCGTATTTACTAATTCCTAGAAATTATGACCCGCAGTTTCGTGGTGAGAGAGAAGCCTGCTGTGTGGAGAATTGCTTCTCAACCATGCGTGTAACACCAACAGCGTTACGACAAAGGTGCAGTGTGCGGGTTTTCATGCGCGTATATTGCATAATAGTTTAAAGGCCAATTGCAGGCCATATCTGAAACCGTAATTCACTTCAGTTTCCAGGTTCCAGTGCACTTAACGTAAAAAATTTATGTTAGCTACTGTACCGGACCTCTTTAAAAACAACGCATCTGCAGCGTGCAGATTCTAAACCACGTAACTTTACTCAACCTGTTTAAAAACAACGTAACTCGATTTTTGACGATTTTCAAAACATTAGATAACTATATTGAGGAGAATCAGATCTACAATTCGGCATTAAACACAAGGCTGCGCAAAAACATTTTTTTTCACTAAAATACAGTAAAATGCAAAACACGTAAATAGTTTTTGGCTCATATTGTCCCGATAAAAAAACGTAACTCGAGTCTCCTCTGGAATTTTCAAACGGACAGCGATGATATTTGGTATGACGGCAACCGGCTTATATCACGTTCGGCCTCGTTTTGACTGCAGTAGGTATAATGAAAGGAGCATTCAAATGCCGTTTGACACAGTGCTAGATACGAAAGCTTTCAAAATAGGCAAGTAGAAACATTAAATATATTTAGTTCGGTTTAAATTTATGAACGGTTCGATTCCCGCCTCGCACTCTGGAAGAGCCTCGACGGCCATGCGGTTTTCTGTAAGTACTTAAAGCTGTTACTCTTGGTGTTTCGGAACCCAACTTAAACTGTAGGTCCCCCTCTCACCGCCAAGTAAGTGTGTGAGAGGTGTGTGAAGGAATAGAGAAGAAGGTGCAAGACAAATTTAAACCCTTAGGGGACACATTAGAAGCTTCCATTCCATTTCACTGCTGCTGACATGCCTGATTAAAATGAGCTCTACTGAAAAAAGGGAGAAATCGAGTTACGTTGTTTTTAAACAAGCTCAGTAAAGTTATGAGGTTTAGAACCTGCACGCTACAGATGCGTTGTTTTTTTAAAGAGGTCCGGTACAGTTAGGGGATTTAGAATTTACCCGTGTGAAATAGGTGTTTTTTATTAGGGCCCATCAATTAGTATGACAATTAACTGTAAGAATCATAAATTCACAAAATAATATTCTCAGAAAAGTTACACAGGAGAGTGAAGAAAAAGAGTAAAATTGTCGCCGGTCCGCGGAATCGAACCCTTGGCTACCAGCTCGAAGCTCCATGCACTACCACTGCCTCGGGGTGCTTTCATACGAATGCAGATCAGCAGATTGCATGCAAAAAGTTAACAAGAGTGAAAAAGATGGAGATTTCTTGAGGGCTATCTGCATGCAATATTCAGATCTGCAATCGTGTGAAAGTACCCTCATTGTTACTTCATGTCAGAAAAGAAGAAGCTATGTGATGTGTACCATATTCCAAGTTATAATAAGAAATGAATTAACAAATAACGGATAATCCATAAATTACATGAAACATTTTTCTGAAATTTTTAACATCTCCTCCCCCATATAAGGCACCGTGAAATTGGTTTCAATTTCCTTAAAATCCTACCCAAATTTTATTAGGATGTAAAATATTTTAATAACAATAAGCATAAGTTTTTAAAATGCACAATTTTACCATTTCTTTCGGGCTCAAAATTCTTCGTACTCTGCCATATTTTCTGAGCTAAATTTTTAACTTCCTAGCCTACTCATTTAAAAGTATTAAAAATGGACTTCTTTAGCCTATACAATGTCAGAATTACTATTTATTTATCACACGTTTCACAGTAATCCTTTTTGATTTGAAAATTCACCTTTTTAAAAAAAATGAAATCTTTATTGGTTAAAACAGAAATATCATGGTTAAAAATAATCTTTTTCCATTTAAAAAGCATTTTTATTAAGAATTCACATTTTTTGGTTGTAATTTGAACTATTTTCTTGACAATTAGAGTTTTTTGTTTAAAAATTGATTTTTTAGTGAAAATTCAACTATTCCATTTTTGTTTGAAAAGTCATCTATTTGTTAAAAAATTATACTTCTTTGTTAAATAATTAATCCTCTTGTTTGCAAATTTATGTATATTTTTTAATCATATTATTTAAATCGTTTTACGTTGTTTTGGGATGACCCCTAATGAAATTAAGAAAAAATGTAGTCGGCAAAAATTGCACGAGAGGGGGTGGGGGGTTAACTTACGGACCCTCACAAGAGGGGGTGCGTTGTTCAATATTTAAGAAAAAGAACATAATTTATACATGGCTACTATTTGAAATTTAAAGGAATTTAAGAAAGTTTCAACGTTAAAAGGTTAAATGATGCCCGCACAATGTTTCTTTTTTTTTTGCTCCCGCCCTCTCCCTTTCATCCATTTGTGTAAATTCAGTCTAAAACGTAAAAATTTATGATAATACAGACAATACTTTCATGTTCTTATGAATTCTCTTCAAGCAATACGAAAGCATTATTAATTTTTTATTTTAACTTCCCATGAACCCCCTTCATGAAGGCCCAAAAACTACCCCATGCAAATGCAATAAGAATTTTGCCGATTGCTCTTAATTATTATACTTTTTCCTATTTTTTTCATAGATCTTTAAAATGACTAAATTTAAAGATTTTATGTATGCGTCAATTAATTTTTAATTGTTTAAACATTTTTTGTTATACAAAGCCTCTATCATAATAATAAGTCTCCAAACAATGCTTTGCGTACTCAAGCCCATTGGGATTTTTAATTTACAAATCCCCTACCGCCTGTAGCCGGATTCGTATCAGAAGCGTTCGCAAACGCCTAAATATATGGTTTGAGAAGTGGAAAAATACAGAAAACCAAATCTATTGAGCACAGCCAGTTATCGACAGACGAATTTGGATGTAGACATTCGATTGCATCCAGTGCCTGCATTCATTATCTGCACCAAGATTTCGCTTTAACGTAAAAAAACAGCAAAAAGGTAAAAACAGGTTAAGAACGCAGTAAAAACAGGTTAAGCGAGAATTACTAGCGGTCACCCATCCAAGCTCTAACTGCGCCCACCCGTGCTTAGCATTCATGATCAAACAGATTAGAAAATTACCACCAAGCTACTGTCATCGCTATAGTTTAAACGTATAATACCAATACTAATTTTTTTAGCTACAAATTTTATAAGCTGAAACCGATCCCGAAATTTTAATACAATAACAATAATGATAATTTGAAATTTTTAAAGTCTAATTTTTTTAAACTTCCTCCTACTTAGATTGAGAGAAAATTATAGTATAACAATTACTATTTCATAATGCTTTCCATTCGAATTTTGGTAATAAGAAGACGTCTTTCTAACTAATTTTTTATTTACTAGAAAATATTTTTCGTTGTATATAAACTATTTTTGACATAATTTGAATTGCGAACATCCAACTTCTCTTAAAATTGGCCGACAAGGATCCAATGGACGCGGATCACCATATTTCGTTGTGCAATTATAAATCCGTAATTGAAGTGCATATTTCTGTTTCTTCCAATCGCCTGATGCCTTATATTTAGGAATATATTTCCGCAATTTTGGGTTTTTAACTTTCATCGTATTTTCTAATGAGGAAATTTTTTTTTCTTCGGACTCAAGATTTTCTGGAGAATCATCAACAATCAGAATTTTCGCGTCGCTCGGACACTTGCTTATATGATTTTTTACAGCGGAGCTATTTGGCCTTAACTTCGTAATATCCAACATATCAGATTCGTTTGGTGGTTTTCGACAATAGCAACTTCCATGCGTGGTAATATTAGGAACAGATTCAATTGCCTCGTGTACAGTTAGTTTTCTTCCTAATTCAAGATCTATCTTTGGTGTCTTCGACTCGTATCTGCAAGAACTAATAAACATAATAATTAAATATTATAGATATGTATTTTTTTCAATGATCTATTAAAAAATATATTTCGCCTGTTTTGTCTCCTCTTTCTCTCTCTCTCTCTCTGTTTTGTCACAACAATTTCACGCAGTGTATCCTCACAATAGGCCTCTCTCGAATGGAGGCCATCGTTTAGCTGGAAGTGGCAATCAAACCGAACCGAGGAAAGGTTACGACCAGGCAACGGCCTCGGAAAACGCAAGAACATCGTTTTAAATGGTCGTCCCAACTCAGGACTTTACCTGTTGTCAAAGAACCTCACTGACGCCAGGCGGAAACATGCTGAGGTTACATAAACGTTGGATCAATATGGAAATGGAATATGAGCATATAACGACGTAGTATTTAGGAGATCATTTAAGATCATACTACAAAAATACCACCCGTTCCAGCAATACCACCTTTTCAGAAAACCGGATAATGTCAACATGAGAACTGAGAGGTTAAAAATCGACCAAAAAGTCTTTCTTAGGGTGTACAAGTTAGCTAAAGCTAATACTGCTCACGCTGATTTGCTGCTTGAAGATGTTGATCTCTGGAATTTGAACGGTCTAGTTTACGAGAAGGCGGTCTCCCTGCTTAGTGACAATATAAATAATGATACTTCAGTACGCCTGAATAGAACTCGCGAGCGTATAGCATATCTTCAGTTTAAAATTAAAACAGCTAGTTGGCATACATCAAATGTTCAGTGCGTGATTAACTACATAACATCAAATAAAAAGTTCACTCCAAAAGTTAAGGCATTAGCTTGAAACTGACAGAAAGTAAATCACACGCTGAACAAGTGTAAACTGTTGACCATCAAGAAGTGCTGGACGCAAAAAGTAAAAGGTCTTTCAACAGCCAAAAAGCGCCTTGAACGGCGAGTAAAGTGGGTTCAGGAAAATTCGACATTTACTACTCATCTTTTAATTCTGTTCAAGAAAACGTCATGTGTCGTTGCAAATCCACTTAGTCTAGAAGAGATTCAAGTCTTCTAGGAACAAGTATATGGAGATACTCATAGGCTAAATGAAGACGCTTAAAATATCTCACTCTTTCTTAACGTTTGCCAGGGACAACTGTTCCAAGATCCAGAGGAGTGTCCAGTAATTACTGCTGAAGAAGTGAAGAAAGTTATCGCTAGAACTAAGAACTTTTCAGCGCCAGTGCTAGATAAATTCAACAACTTTTGGTGAAAGAAGTTCACTTCTACGCACCAACATCTAGCTCGTATATTTACTGCTCTCTTAAACGGAGAATAACCCATCCCTTAGAGGTCCTTCAGGACACACAATACTAATTCTTAAGACCGTATAGTTGTCAAGTCCAAATAAATTACGACCCATAGCTTGTTTAAACACCAGCTACAAGCTATTCACTGGCATCCTTTAAAAGAGAATAATAACATCTATCCAGCCGATATGAAGTGCAATAGTTAAACAACGCGGATGCAAGAGAGGACCGGCAGGTTGCAGAGAGAACCTGTTAATGAACCTAATATATTTAGAGTTAATATATTACCCAGGATTGCATCAGGTATCGACGCATCCTGTCCATGCTTTGGATTGACTACTGAAAGACATTTGATAACACGAACCGTGAGGTACTTATCAAGCTCCTTGAGTGCCTGGAGGTGCATCCAAAAATAGTGAGTTGTATGAAAGAGATTATGCTCTTGTGGCGGATAAGATTTGTCATACCATCTGATAAAAGACAAGTGACTACCAGCTATGTGACATATAAGAGGAAATTCTTCCAATAAGACTCCCTATGTTCGATAGTTTTCTGCACCTTCCTCTTGCCTCTATCTGATGTGCTTCGAGGCAAAAGCTCGGGATACCCATGTGGCTCGCCGAACAGAATAGAATTCAAGGTCAACAACCTTTTATATATGGACAATCTTAAACTCTTTGTCTCTTCTAAAGAGGACCTTAAAATATTTATGGCGGCGATAAATAAGTACTACAAAGCAATTGTCATGAACTTTGGACTGAACAAGTATGCCTGCGTCCATTTGAACCATGGAAGGCCAGAAAACACATCAGCACGTGACGATCAGGATCTTCAACCTTAAAAATTTGGGCTTCCGAATTATCTGAGAAGAACAAGATCCGGGCGACCAACATTCTGGTCGTCCCTATACTGCTTTACACTTTTGGTGCAATAAAATAGAACGTCGATCAGTTGAAGCAACTTGACTGAAGAACGGTTCTGGCTACAGCATGCTCAGTTCTAAAAAGAAGATTCTCTAATACGACGAGTACATCAACATGAAGTCGTAAATACTGTGACGTTTCTATGCCGTGCTGCAGAGGAGCTTGGTCTCCCATTTGGTTCCAGCGATACTACACATGGCATAGCATAATTAACACCTTTGGTGCTCAAAAGTCGTGTACTGGAAGTATAACATTCGCTTCTACAAAGAGAACATGCTGAAAAGCCCTTTTATAGTACATTCTACGGCATTATATGTAGAGAAGAGCTTTCTATGGGCCTGTCCAACAAGTTTATCAAATCTGCTGGATTGAGATCGGAGACTGAGGAATTTCGTTTTCTCTGTCAAGATGGCGTTATAGCTACCTATAGACACCATATAGTTTACCGGAATGCATAATCTACGTACGAGTAGGCGATACCAACTGCTGAGCGTGGAAGCAAGAGCCAGAAACACTTGGACATGTTCTCAGTCGGTGCTGAAAATATGCAAGCTACGGGTACATATGTGACGTGCGCCGAAGAAAGGGGGCTCACTCTAAAAATCGCTGTGAATAATGATCAGTCTAAGTTTTACTGGAATTTCTCATTCTCCACCACTCAACGTATCAGTGCTTCAACGTCTGATATTGTCCTTCAAGATCTGAAGACAAAGATAATTTACGTGATTGAATTATTGGCACTAGCCGATATTAATATAACGGCATAGAAGGAAGAAAAACGGGCGAAATATCAAACCCTTTTTTCGAGCTGAGCAGGCTGTACCAAGGCTGCAAAGTTCATCTGGTGATTCTCATAATCGGATGTCTTGGAGGTATGAAAGCTTCATTTACTTTCCTTTGGCTCAGTCCATCGCAAGCCAGGTGCAAAAAAGGCTGTTCTTGTGGGGTCACTTTATCAGTTCCATCAACAATGTTCTGCTTAACATTGTATTTG
>NC_046657.1:109233956-109249901 GCF_010883055.1 Belonocnema kinseyi | reverse complement strand
GCTTAACATTGTATTGTATTGTATCCAGAGTTAAAAACATCACCTCCAACTGTGCCGTCTGCCGCGTAAAGTCATCCGCAGTAATAGGTTTAAGAAACAGTGTTGTACGAAGTATCTTGCGTAAATTTCCCGTTCTTGCTTACCTTCTAGGATAGAAGGAGCAGGATTGGACGACGTACATGTTCCGGTTGCGTCGAGATTGGCTGCTTTAAAGAACGGTAATTGTAGCTTTTGGAGCCTACACCGTCTCTATAATATAATAGCTCGAGCTTGAGCTATTTTCAGCCAAACCACCTTGACGGAAATACCGTAGAAGAGCATCAAGTGGAATACCGCAATGAAAGAGGAATTGGTGCGTCTTTATTACGAATGTGCGAAAATTAAAATCGAAATCAAAGAAGGATACAATGCAAGGAACGAATTTTGCTGCAAAATGACCTCATATAATGAAGTCGCACTAAGAGATATATCGCCAAAGTGAAGGCCATCAGGAATAATCTACACATCTCAGAAGACCGAGTCATAGAGATTAGGAACAGGTTGATTTAGCGTCGAAAAGCGATGTAAATGAACGTCTCTTATAGGAAGCCGTGTCAAGCAATCAAGCAGGGGCAAATAATGTTCTTGCTTAAACTGTTGATGATCCAACACCACCACACCTTTCAGAGGTAGATTGCTTTATAGAACCCGAGGTAGAAGCAGAGGTTTATCAACTAAATAGGTGATTAAAATAGACATACAATAGAAGCAGAGATGTTATGCGCCTTTATTTTTTCGCAGATAAATGTGGACAAAATGTGAGGACAGAACATCATAGACTCTTCTTACTTCAGTACCCACAACCATCCAGAAGAATAATTTACCACTAACAGAACATCTGAACATCAAGGTTTTATCTGCAAACTGCGTTACAGATGCAAAGTCTTGTATTCTGTGCAATGGTGGCAACCGTTAGAACGGTGGGCCTCAGGACTATACCTACAAATGCAATCTTTGCCCCTGGATGGGATCGAGATCAACCATGTCAGCAAAGGAAGGTGAAAATTGGGTCAATTTACTCAATATAAAAAAGGAAATAGAACCAGAAAGCTGATAAACCATGTTCCTAAGATCATCCATCCTCGGTACATCGAGAAATTTACACCAGCAATATTGGATGAGATTACAGACTCCCAACGGCAGAGACTTGATGTTCTTACGGCTAGACTGCGTCGATACAAAAAAAAATAATGCAAGAAGGCAACAAAATCGAACCATTCAGGCAGATGAAAGAAGATTCTATCCTGAGCTGAGTTTAAAGTAAAATAACCATCAAGACGCCGAAGTCCCTAAATTGGAAGACATGACTAACTATTGGTCGGGTGTTTAAAGAAAAAGGAACAGAAGACATTTAGTCGCAGTTTAGTTTCAACTAGAGAAAATGAGAGCTAGCAATAACCCTGAAATAAAGCTAAAATATCACAGCTTTCAATGTTTCAGCGGTTTTGAAAAGAGCAAGTAACTGGTAAGCTCCAGGTCCGGAAACGGTGCCTAACTTCTGGTACATGTACTTAACGAGTGTGCATCCTGTATTGACAAGGTGTTTTTAAAAGATCATGGAACACCCAGATCTGACGCCAGGCTTTATGCTCCAGGGTACTTATAAATGTCTTCTCAGTGGGTAAAAAGACATTGTCCATCTGAGAACGTCCTAAATACATCCTTAGGACGTTCATGTTAGTCCAATTGATTTTATAAAGACGTCTAATGTCCAAAAGACGTCCTTAAGACATGAGACACTGTTGCCATAACGCAAGCTAGTAAAAATCAAAGGAACTTGCCCAATGCACATGGTATATATTGCCTACAAGAAAATTTTTTCTTCCGTACCGCATGACTATTTGCTGGAAGTCTTAAAAGTTTACAAAATCTGCCCACGCAGTCGTACAATGATGCTTTAGGGTACAAGAATCAATTCTTTTTTTATCATAGACAACGAATATATTTCAGGGAAACTCCTTGAGTGCACTGTAGTTCTTTTTAACGCTAAAAACATTTCAGAACTTACTGCAGTAAGTGATCGATGCGATGTCACAAACCAGTTTTCCAGTGATATCCATATGGAGTTCGGATTAAATAAATGCAGAACACTACATTTAACTAGAGGGGAATTAGGGACAGCAGAGCTAGAGAACAAGTTCGAAAATGACATCGAGGCAATGGCTGAAGGTGACTCATATAAATATCTGGTTATTCTTGAATCTATGAGTATTCAGCATCCAAAAGTTAAAAAAAGCTTAACTGCCTTGAAAGGTTAACCAGAATCGCCTGCGTGGAAATGATGCAGCACCGAATGCACTACAGTAATTAGGCGATTAAAAGGATAATTTTAGCACGACATAGAGGGGTTAGGGGCGTTTTTGATGACAAAAAACGGTGTAAGTCACAAGTTATATAGTTGCGAAACTATTTTAACAGCAAGCAAAATGTTACGCTTTACATCATCATCTTTAAAGCGGATCTTGACTACAGGCCCATGAATTTGTCTTCAGAGGAGGCCTTGAATATTAAGGCAGAAACTATAGAGGAATTAGAAATGCAATGGAGACAGAAAGACATCCGCGGCGAGCACTCCACAACGTTAGATCAACATAAGGTAGACAGTGAGGCATACAATATCTGGCGGAGAAAGGGCATCCTGTATGCAGAAACGAAAGGATTTGTTATTGCGATTCAGGACAGTGTTGTCAGAACCAGAAATGATCGCAAACTCGAGTTCGATCAGGACGTGTTTGACCCGCGTCGATTATGTGGAGACTCGACAAATACATCGAGTACATTATTGATGGTTGTCGCGTAATGGCTCAGAAAGAATATACGCACAGAGATACTTATTTGTCGGACATTATACATCAAAAACTTACCCTAAACCTAGGACTCTGCCCACGTTGACATATTTGATTTAAATATAGATATTATTTTTAGTCTTCAAAAGCAAGGAGGCTAAAAGGAGCGATAAATTGGCTAATAATTCGGATTTACGATAAACTTGTGCTTAAACAAGGTTTCGAGTGATGAGAAAAAGTTTCGAAAGGATTTTTAGTTTTTCATGTTCTCCTAAAAAAGCTCGGTGGAATATCTTGTATCATTTCTGTCAACGTGGTATACGGATGGCTTCTTACCAGAATGGATGCCTTTCAATAGATATATTCCAGTGGCCCTTTTGGGAAAAGAAGATTACATCTTATATTGGGTTGTTACTATCGAAACGGATGATTATATTTAAGCCAATCAACTCGATATTGTGATGTGAGAGAAAAAAGGTGTAGGAATCTACATCATCGACATTGCTTTTCCACTTAACCAAAATTTTCAGAAGACTTATACAACCAAAATCCATAAGTATAGCGAGCTAAGGCATGAAGGGAGGGCAATATGAAGAAATGTGAAACCTGTATCTATTCGTCCTATTGTGATTTCGGCTGGAGGCAATGTGCACGCGAGATGCACTGAACATCTTGAGCATTTAGGAATCAGTAGCTTATTGGCAGTAGCTCAGAAGTCGGTTTTATTAAATACCTGTGGCATTGTCAGAAATTTTCTCGGCCATCAGGAAGCAAGCGACTAACAACCTGTGGAGTGGCAGATGGTAGCTCTATAAGAAAGCATCCAGAGGCGACTGTTGTTACATCCAATGCGAAACCAGGTTCATCCGAGAACAACTTGAAAAAAATCAATAGAACAGAGGTTTCCAGTACTTTGAATTAGAGAAATTAATTTGTTCAGTTCAAGAAACTTGCCATGGAATCCACACAGTAAAAGTTAGTTAAACTGCATTTTTTCAAACTACGATCCTGAAAAAATGGTGTATTTCCACAAAAATGTATTTTTTATAAACGCAATTAAAATTTAAAACTATATCATTAATATGTAAACCAAACTATACACGTGATACACTATATTTTGTTAAAAATTAGATTATTTTCGTATATTAGCAATTAAGTATTATCAATTTTTACAGATGTTTAAAAATTGTAAAGTTTCAGCTCAAAATTTTTTGATAATAATTTTCAGAGGTCAAAGAGATTTTTTTAAATAATGGAATATTCAATTGGAATAGTTGACTTTATAGTTAGAAAATTTTTTAAACCAGACAAACCAAAATTTTTAATTTCTAAAAAAATTTAAGTTTTGTTAGTTTTTTCCCCAGAAATTAGAATTTTTGTATAAAAAATCATCATCAAGATCATCTATTTACAACAACTTTAAGTTATGCTTTTTACATCGAAAATTCGCATTTGAAAACAGAAATGATTATAATTAACAAGATTTGGATTCATTCAACAATTTAGGATTGTTTTAGTGTTTTCCATCGTTGATTGGTATTTTTAATTAAAAAATTAGATTTCAAAGGACAGTCACAGTTTTAACAATTTTAGGTTCTGTTAGCCTTTTACACTAGAAATTTGTATTTTAGAAACAAAAATTTTTACTGCTCGAACAAGATTTGCAATTTTTGAATGAGCTCAGGTTATATTAACTTGTTTCGCATGAAGTAAGTTATTTCAAAAAAATTACTAGCTAGCAAAGGTTCATTATGTTTTGACAATTATAGGTTACGTCAGCGTTTTACATAACAAAAAATTGGTATTTTGAAACAAAAATCATCATAATTCGAACAAGATTTAGCATTTTTTTAATTGATGTGTTTTTCGTCGGAAATTGGTATTTTTATTTTAAAATTATATTTCAAGGAAGGTTCAACAATATTTCAACAATTATTTCTGATATATCAGCTTTAAACCGGAACTTGTTTTTTTTTGTGTAAAAAATCATTAGATTTTAAAGAAGATTAAATATTTGCTTGCAAGTGTAGATTAGAATAACTTTTTTCAACAGAAATATCGACATAGATTTCGGATAAAATTATTGCAATTGTTTAAGATTTACAATTTTGAAAAATTTCTTCTGATGTTTTTTTTCGTTTTTTTTTCGTTGAAAATTGGTGTTAAAGAAGTTTCACAACTTTGTAACCATTTTAGGTTATATTAATCAACTTGAGCGGAAACTGGTGATTCTAAATGAAAAAAGTTATAGGTTTCAAAGGATTTTTGTTATGCTATGCGTTTTTCTTCTAAAATTACTACTCTTAAGTAAAAATTAGTATATTGAAAAAATGTTTAATATTTAAGCAATAATAGATGTTGTTAATATTTTTGTCATAAGTTTAAATAATTTTAAATAAACATACTTTGGTCTTCGTTCTGGTTTGCTACTCTCCTTATTTTCTACTTCTTTATCGGGTTTATTTGTACAGCTTTTACATAAAGTTTTATAATTGAATACTGGTGGTAAAGCATTTTCTTTCTTCAGATTCTCTTTAATCAATTCTTTAAACTCAACAGGATGTGAACTATTAATAAAGAAAAAATAAACCCTAAATTAATATTAAAAAATCTTTTATAATCATAATTATGAAAATAATGTTTCAAAAGTAAAAATAACTTAATTGTATTTTTTAGTATGTTTGAATTATTAAAACAAATATACCTAGGTGGTGTTGAAAAAATCCATGACTCTCCAACGCCTACATTCTTTGGTGACGGATTCTCTGTCGCATATTTACTTTCATCCTTTTTCTTCGACTTTTTAAGCCTTAAGCTTTGATCCTTAACCCTAAATAAAAAATATACATAAAAAGGAGAATATTTTATTTGAAAAATATTATTTATTACTATTTTTTAATTTTTGATTTAAATCAATTAATCAGTGAACCTTGCGTTTTCTTCTGAAATCGGTAGCGTCTTTTCTAACTGGTGACATTTTTCTTTATTTTCTGGATACGATGGTTTAAAACTGAAGTTTGATAATAAACCATTTTTCTGATTTAAATTTGCTTTGGTGTATTCTTTTAACTCCACGGGATGTGAACTGTTAATAAAGGTAAAGTATACTTCTAACTTAATGTTTAGACAACACTTTATAATTATAATTGTAAGAAGAATTTTTTATTTAAAATTTATAACTTATTTATAACTATTTTTAAATTTATTTTTATTTGAATACATTAAATTATATACCTCAAGCTTTCTTTGGAAATTGGTAACGATTTTGCAAATTGATGAAATTTTTCTTCACTTTCTTCACATGATGATATGAAACCAGATTTTGATGACACACAACTTTGCTGCTCCAGTTTTTCTTTAATGAATTCTTTACACTCCACAGGATGTGAACTGTTTATCAAATAAAAAATTAATCCTAATTTAGGGTGAAGAAAATATTTTATAATTATAATTATCAAAAGAATATTTCAAAACTAAAAATCACTTTATCCTAGCCTTTTAGGATATTTAAATTATTTAGCAAAAATACCTAGGTGGCGTTGAAAAAATCCACGATTCTCCAACGCCTAAAATTTTTGGTGACGAATTCTCTTTCGCACATTCACTTTTATTTTTTTTCTTCGATTTTTCAAGCTTTAAGCTTCGGTCTCTAGCACTAAATTAAAGAAAAAAATACAAAAAGTAGAATCTTCTGTTTTTAAAATTCTTATCTACTTATTACTATTTTCTATTTAAATTAATTAATTAATATACCTTGACCTTTCATTGGAAGTAGATAGCGATTTTGGAAACTGTTGATATTTTTCTTTACGTTCTGCACACGAAGATTTAAAACTGGGTTTTGATGCTAAACTAATTTGCTCCTTTAGATTTTCTTTAGGGAGTTCTTTAAGCTCCACTGGGTGTGAACTGTTAATAAAATATAAATCAATTATAATTTAATGTGACAAAATATTTTATAATTATAATTATGAACAGAATTCTTCAAATTTAAAAATTACTTTTTCCTAATCGTTCATGATGTTTTAATTATTTAAAAAAATACCTAGGTGGTGTTGAAAAAATCCACGATTCTCCAACGCCAGAAATTTGTAGTGGCGGATTCTCTTTCCTATATTTACTTTTATTCTCTCTCCTCGATTTTTCAAGCTTTAAGCTTCGGTCTCTAGCACTAAATTAAAAAAAAAATACAATGAGCAGGATAATGTATTTAAAAAATGCTTATTTACCTGTTACTATTTTTAATTCAAATGAAATTAATAATATACCTTGAGCTTTCTTTAGAAATCGGTAGCGAATTTGCGAACTGGTGACATTTTTCTCTACTTCCTAAACACGAAGATTTAAAACTGGATTTTGATGATAAACTAATTTGCTGCTTTAGATTTTCTTGAATAAATTCTTTAAACTCCACAGGATGTGAACTGTTAACAACAATCACAATTAATCATAACTTAATGTAAAGAAAATATTTTATAATTATGATTATGAAAAAAAATTAAAAATTTCTTTTTTTAAATTTTTTCAGGATTTTTGAATTTTCTCGAAAAATACCTAGGCGGTGCTGAAAAAATCCATGATTCTCCAACGCTTAAAATTTGTGGTGTATTCTCTTTCGAATATTTACCCTTATTCTCTTTTTTCGATTCTTTAAGCTTTAAGCTGCGATCTCTAACAGTAAAATGAGAAAATATATACAAAAAATAGAATTCAACATTTTTTTAATTTATCATTCAATTTATTACTCTTTTTTGATTTTTAATTTAAATGATATACCTTGACTTTTCTTTACAAAAAAGTCGCGATTTTGCTAATTGGTGACATTTTTCTATTCTTTCTTCACAAGATTTAAAACTGGATTTTGATGATAAAGAATTTTTCTCCCTCAGATTTTCTTTAATTAATTCTTTCGATTCTACAGGATGTGAACTGTCAACAAAATTAAGAAATAATGGTAATTTAATATGATAAAACATCTTAAAATAATTATTGAAAACAATATTACTTTTGGATACAAATTACGATATTTAAATTATTGATTAGAAAGCAAAAAATACCATAATGGTGGAGAATATAACCATGGTCCTCCCGAGTCTGAAATTTGCGAAGATTTATTATCCTTCTCATAAACACCTTTTTTCTTCGATTTTTCAAATTTTGAGGTTCGATCTCTAAAACTAAATTTTTATTAAAATTAGAATAATTCATGAAGCGGAATTTTTTAATTTTTAAATTATTATTCATTTATATTTATTATTATTAGGTTCTTGAATTGTGTAATTTGAATAGACCTTGACTTTTCTTTGGATATTAGTCGCGATTCTGCTAATTGCTCATATTTTTCTTTACTTTCTTTATCCGAAGATTTAAAACCGAGTTTTGATGATAGACAATTTTGCTTGCTCATATTTTCTTTAATTAATTCTTTGTCCTCTACAGGATGTGAACTAATAAAACATTTAAAATACATAATCACAAAAAGGAAATTATTTTTAAACACTGGCACATTTAAAAATAAAAATTTACCAAGTTGGTTGTGAAAGAAGAAAAAAATCTACTAAATCTGAAACTCCTGACGGATCAATGTTTTTCCCTTTTAGTATTTCTTTCTTAAAATGTTTAGAGTTCCCTAAAAATCTGAGGAGAAATTAAAAATCGAAGTAGAGAACACAGAATTAGGTATGCATTTTTCAAAAACTAATTTAAGATTAAAGAGACTTACCCAAAGTCTTTTGAACAATCTCCAATCATATTAGATTGTTGAAATTGCGACGATTTGGTGCACTTACTGTAAGGTGAATCTGGCTCGCTACGAAATACAGTTTTAGCTTTCCAATGATGAGATCTAATAAATATAATTTTCTTTATGCAAATAATGTGTCTAGTTTAAAACTATGAAAATGCAATACCTGTAAGGAGGTTCAGGTTCATTAGGAATTAGCACTGAATGACAGCGTTTAGGATCATTAATTTTCGCTTTAGAATTTTCATTCTTCCAAGTTCCAGGCAAAGTAGTATAATTAATCACTGAATTTTTTTCCATATTTGACCTAATATTCAAAAATGTGTTCATATTTTTTTGTTTCTGAAGATTTTTTGAGTGAAAAGTGGAGACTGGAATGAAATCATTTCTCTGGGCTATTTCGAAGTTAACTGGAGATCTTATATTTCGTTTTATACTCTGAGGAACAGATTTTTTGACAAGATTGCTTGTTTTATGAGTCGAAGAAACCCAGTTGCTTATCTAATACGAAATAACTCGGTTAATTTTTTCATATAAAATAAAAATGTGTGAATGATATTCATGCTAAGGTTAATTCCAAAATGACTAATATTTTTCACCTTATTAACTAGTTCTCCGAACATTTTGATTCAGAAAGTATTTTTGCCTTTTTTTTAACATCTTAGATGTTAAAATTAATTGAAGAGTATATGATTTGACATGATGAATGCATTTCACTTGATGAAATTTTGTGCCAAAACTAAAACTTTTCCCAATTTTGAAGGTTAATAAATCGATAAAAATATCGAAATCATCGTTCAAAATTTTCTGTTGCAAATATCAGCCGTTTTTACATTCAAGAATGAAGAATACAAGATTAAAATTTGGATTCTAATTTATATACAGATTATTATAGATCATAGGAAGTGAACGTGTTAAGATTAATTAAATAATTAAACATGAGTCACAAAAATTGGTGGCTTAGCACCCACAAGGAGTGAAATTAGAAGAAAAAACATTTTGTAACACATTGTTCAAAAATATACAGTTTTGTTATTTCTACATTAAACGATTACTTCAGAATGAATCAAAGAAATAAGCCATTAGTTGATTTCGAAAAAGTAGTCGTATTTCTTGAAGCATGACAATTATTTTCACAAATAAAATGTTACAATTTCCAAATTATTTAAAAGGAAAATTTTGTTGTCATGTAAAATTTTTTTAAATCCTCAATTAACTATTTTCAAAAGGCTTGTTTTTTATTTAATAAAATAGCAGGAAGAAAAATTGATTGAATGAGATCAAATTCGAATTTTTTATATTTTGAAATCATCATATCAGCCTACTACCCGAGTATATAATGGAACATTACAAATATATTTTTTACGTAATTTTATTTCTTAATCCTATTTACATCTTCGGAGAAAGAGGTACATTTTTCCCATCACAAAGTATTAAAAATATATTACAGAAAATTATGGCAGGAATACCGACGCTTCCTCTCATTACTTTCCTATAATTTGGTTTCATAAGGGTATCGTGACTCCAAAAAACAAAGATTTTTGTAATTTTCTTAACAAACTAATAGTATAGAAGTTATTGACAAAATTTGGATTGAATACGATATTGTATTTTATTTTTATATATTTCTTGACTGGAATTAATCATTTGGATGATCACTGATCAAGTCTGTGTGGTGCAATTTTATGCAAATTAGTAATCCATTCATGTGGGTCCCTTTGATTACCGCGTATTACAAGCATACCAGGCGTAAAGAAATTTATGCCAGGCAGTTCTATTAATTTGTTTACAGGATATAATTTATTTTCTTTATCCTTCATTTTCTCAAGAGCGTGAGTAACCAAGTGCACTTTAACGCGAACACGATTTTTATCATATATTCCAATAAAATAACCAGTATCTTGCACTCTTCCAACAGCGTATTCACCTACTGCTATTATAGGAATTCTCCCCATCAACATTCTTTGAAAATTACCAGATCTGGATTTTGTTTGAATACCAATATCGTCAGGAAATTCGTATGGCATTAATCTCGCTAACTGCGGAAGATCGATACGTTCGGCAGGAGGTTGACGAGCAGTTGAACGTGAGGCTGTAAGATGAAACAGAAATTGATAATATCATAATGTCAGGCTTGTCGTTTTTTCCTAACCACAGAAAAAACAATAGAAAAGTATCAGGGAAAATAACAGGTAAAAAAATGAATGGCAAAAAATGATGGGCCTCTATCATTGTACAGTGTCACGAAGGAAAAATTGTATATACACACTGTAAACGTGACGTGACGCTGCACACTGATGGTTGGAAATTGAGGCTTCGATTTTTGCCCTGTCATTTTATAAGATTTCTGTACAAAAATGTCAGAAAGAGATGACACGCCACGTGTCATTACTTTCCTATCATTCTTTCATCAAGGGTATAATCATGGCCTTAGGACAGAACGTTTTTATTATATTTTTAAGAACTTTAAAGTAAAGTTCACTGAAAAATAAATATCACAAACTACAAGATCTGAATGATCAAAAAGAGTCATTAAAGTTTCTGAGCAATAAAGGAGTCTCCTTGAAAGAACCCGTCGCAATGCGTACGGTTGTCTATTCTCGGTTGTCTATAATCAAAATATACTTAACTCCCCATATAAGTACCCTCAGTTTACGTTGTTCCTAGAATTTAAGTTCTTGGCATTTTGGTGATGCGGGAACTTCGGGAATAAGAGAGAGGCGGTGCTCAATTAATCGTGACGAACAACATGAGGGAAGTACTCTCAGCGCGTTAGTTGCGTCAGCTGTTAGCATGCATCCAAATCCAACAGAAATTGTTCGTGCGGCCCTGAGTGTTCACGTTTTCAACATCACACGACTTAGAAAGTCGATGGTGCGAGGGCAGGTTTTGTAAATTTTTAAGACTTCAAGCAAATAGTCTTATGGAAGAAAACGCTTACTTGTTGTCAGTGTAATTCATGTGCAAGTTTCTTTGATGTTTAGGTGTTTGCGTCATGGTAACAGCGTATATCGTGAATATACATTTACTGCCCCGCGAGTTTTTGCATATAGTAAATAGCCAAGACCATATAACGCATCCTTTCAAACTTTCAAACTTTTTTCTGTGATATACCTCAAGCTAAATATCTGATCCGCGCAACACCTTCTTCGCGTGAATCTACATTGAACCTCCCAGATCTTTTCTTCTGTTATTTTCATTATCCTATGATTAAGTATTTTTGAATATATTTTGCCAATGGTAGTCAGTAAGTTGATTCCTCTGTAATTATTGCAGTTGCTTTTATCTCCTTTCTTTTGTATATTGGAACTATAATCGCCTTTTTCAAGTCATCTGGAACTTCTCCCACCCCGATACATAAACTTATCAACTAGCACAGCCTCTGAGCTATATATTCGCTACCGTTTTAAGCATTTCAGCGGAAATACCATCTACACCAGTAGCTTTACCATTCATTAAGTTTTTAAGTATATCTCTGATCTCAGAGACACGAATTCTTTCAACCTAGTTTTCCAACTTATCATCCGCTATGTCGGAGTTGTGCTGCTTCATAGCTTTACATTCCAATAATTCTTTCTGATGTTCCCAAAACCGCCTCACTCGGTCCGTATTCCATAACATTTTTTCATTTCATTCCTAATTCTGACTCTGTACTATTACTTCTTACCTTGGCGCAATTGCCAAAATAACTTCATATTTCCTTTGAAAGCAGTTTGCATTTTCTTTTCTTCTTCGTTTTCGACTTTATTCATGCTTTCTTTGTCTAATATTTTTCATTTTCTGTTTTTGTCTCACTGATTAATTTCTAGATTTATTCTAACTATCTGAATCAGAGAATTTAAGAGAGCGATTCACGAGAATTGTAACCATTTCAATCCGCCGCCATACAACTACCAATGCAAGCATATATCTTTGATTTGTTTTTTTTTTTTTTTAAATCTAAACGACATTTGCTGGCCTAGTTGTCTAAAGTATAAGAAACTCAGCCGGTAAATTTCGTTCCGATGTTTCCTGTAACACCCCGAGGAAAATTGTAATTTTTAAAAACTGAAAAAAATGACGTCTTTGTAAAATTGCTGCACGTTTTCGAATCATCTGGACTAGTTCAGTACTGTTGCGGGTTGCTAAAAAACAATACTCGGACAAACTCCCCAAATAAAACGGTCAACTTAAAAATAGGACAATCATGAGATTTTTGAATTTTTTGAAAAAAAGTTAATAAATAAATTAACAAATTGTTGGATTTTGCCTTTAAAAATAATTTAATGTTCTCGTGAGAATCGCATCCAACACGAAAATTGAATACATAGAGTCAACATTATTTTCAAAGTTTGAATTTCGCGAGAAATTATGAGGAAGAAGATCGGGTTGAAAATGCTTGCCAAATTTCAACTGCCTGTCCTTTTCTGTACGAGTTCATCTTCAGTCGATAAATCTCCCAATTTTTCACTAAGCTCCTCTAAATCAATTAAGATCCTCAAATCAGGATTTTTCATTTTTATTTCATGTGCAATTCCCCACCCCCTTTTAAGTCAACACATGGGTTCAAAGTTGTTAATTACATTTTAATTCTAACATCGCACTATGTACAATATTTTTTCTCTTATTAGTTACTACATGAGTCATTTGGTTTCAGAGGAACATCTCTCTTCTAGAGTTCACATTGCAGAAGTCCTTTGTTTCACGGTATGTTTAGAGTTTTAGAAGGCCGTCGACTTGTGTAAATTCCAGAAATAAAAATCAACCACTCTCTCTGAACATCTCTCATAAAATTAACTTGTTATAAATAACTATCATCCTAATGACAAATTGAGATTTAGAATATGTAACAGTTCCGATTAAAATAAAAAGTAATTAAACGAAATTCGCCTGCATCGGTGGCGGCTATATGTGACCGATTAAAGTGATTCAATTGCGAAGGCCGATTAGAAATTACACAAACTGATAGACTACAATTCGTGTGAATCGACATTCTTAAATTCTCTGATTTAAATATTTAGACAATAAAAATAAGAAACATGTAATGTATAACCATTTTTGAATAAGTAAATACAGTTACTGCTTTGTGAAAGTCCCACGTCACAAAAAAATTGGTTAAATGTTTCAACATTTCTATTTGAGATTCGAAATTATAAATTAATTAAAATCAATTAAAATCAACCTTCGCCATTCTTATCAGATTGCTAGAAGCCATTTAACAACTCAAGCTTCTCGTAATATTTGAAATAAAACTAATATTCAAAACACTTTTTCTTTTTCCAATGTACATGGAGAAAAAGATACCGCACAATGATTTCGCAAAACCTCTATATTGCAAGAAAGTGCAATATGATAACGTACAATCAGGTCCCGGAGCTTTGTACAGCATCCTTAGCAGCAATGAGAAAAAGGTAGAGTATAAGTGAGTTCGAGCTATAAATCGGGACACCAGATTTAAAACAATCACAAAAAAAGTAAAATTTACTGCAGGTAAAACCTGCAACGGTTAATGATTAAACACATTTCGGCGAAAGTTTCACTCAGATTAGGATATCATTTAGCAAAAGCGCAAAATGTAACTGACAGATGGGAATTCCCATTTCTCTCAAATTTAATGAAGTTGAACAACGCTTGTAGCGCTGGCGTCCTAATTGTCGCTACACCTCTCGAATAAAAATGGAGCGATTATAAGATGAAAGATTATCCAGGCAAGGTTAAAAATCGGAAAGCTGAATCTTTCACGTAGAATCGATGTAAACTTTATCTTTAATTTTTTCTGTAATCACTTGCTGACTACTCCAACCCTCGCGATATCACAAAACAAGAAATACAATGTGATAGCGTAATAAACTTAAAATTCTTACGTTATATATTTTACAATTATGTGGCATATAATGTAAAAACTTGCAATGTACGATATCACGATTTTGCGCTATTATAATGCGATAATTACTATATATAGTGCAGGAATTACGGTATATATTGTAATTCATGCGATATAGTTTTCTCAGTGTAGAGATAATTTAATTTATTATTAAAAAATGCAATTTTTGTGAATCATGCAATGACCCTATTGTTGCAAAGTTTTTTTAATTTGCATGAAATAATAATACTTGAAGCCTCGGCAGAGATAACGTTTGGATCAGAAAACTATCCTCTTCAAAACTACATGTTCATAATATTTACAATTTATGAAGAGACATCCAAAGATCTGGTACAGGTCAGCTTTCCATAACATGAATATTTCTAAGTAAAATTGTATTACCAATTTTTGAAAAGTTGTAATATTATGTAAAATTACTTAACGTAAGAAATTAACAATATAAAAATATTGTTTTTCCTTACTGTCTTGACACTCTAGTCTGAAATAGGTCTAGTGCTGATCATACTTCAGGAATATATAAAAATTGCTAAGTATCAATCATCAATCTTTTGTCAGTGCATTTCAGAAAATTGTACATGATATTTGAAACGATAAAAAAATTGTATATTCTCGAAACGATTATTTACTGAACTTATATCAAGTTCTTGGGAGTTTGGTAATATATTCAGTTTTAAATTTTGTTCCTTGGGGTAAAACCAATAACCAGTATAATATTCTAATAGGTTTAAATAAATTTGATGCAAATATGAGCCATTCTGTCTTAAAAGAATATTTTTAATAATTATAGTGTTTCTAGTGAATAAGTAATCCACTTTTGTTAGTTAGAAATAAATATGTAATAATATTTGGTAGTCTAGAGGTAGCGCGTGCGGCTTAAACTTGGGCGGTTAGGGTTCGATTCGCGGTGTTTGCGAGTTTTCTAGAAATGCGTTTTTCTAGAGTTATATGCAATATATAGGTTAGAATATTTTAATAGCTATCAATACGTTTAATAATTAGAATTTTCTTTTAATAAAAATTTTTGTTTTAAATCAAATTTTCCCGAGTAGTTGGCCCACAATTTTTGACTCCAGGATTCTACACAACCCAGTAAGAACAAAGTCTGATTTTAAGCTCAAGAACGGTCTTGATTTAAGATGTAAACGAAAGTAGACCATTTCCGACTAAAATCAACGTAGGGTAATAGTCTAAAAATAAGACAACCCAAGTGCAAAGTCACAGACGGCCCAAAATTGGCCCATTGTCGGCAAAAATATTGCCGAAGCTCGGGTGCCATTATCGCGCCAATGACAGAATGATAACAATGGCCTGCATTTGGCAGCCAAAGTTTGGCTGCCATGGTCGGCCTAACACTGGGTACCAGTATTGGACCAAACCTGGCTTCTATCGTCGTGCCATTGCCGTATTGATAACTATGGCCTTGACATGGCAGCCAGGGCTTGGCTGCCATTGTCGGCCTAACACTGACTACGCTCTAAGGATATAACAAAAAAGATATTTAAAAAATAAATAAA
>NC_046657.1:109209782-109233856 GCF_010883055.1 Belonocnema kinseyi | reverse complement strand
TTAAATATAAATATTTATGGTCCTGTTTAGACTGAATACATATATTACATTTTGAACATTATATTACAAATAAAATTTCTAACACTACGGGGTATCGAACCTACATTTATATACATAAACCTATTCCCTAGCAGTCGGGCGTGCTAACCTATTTTTCTAATTATTTATTATGATGTGACGTTGTGTTAATGTAAAATACACGAAATATTAACAGGAATATCAATATAATAATTTTTAATTAAATAATTTAAATCGGTTACAATTTCTCTTCGCGTAATATTTCATTTTTTTCCGTTGTAGCCTGCTTTACAACTTTTTGCAATGACAGAAAATGTAATTTTTCATAAACATTAACAATTTTTAATGACAGAACTTAACAAATTTCATCATGAACTTTGACAATTTTTCAATAAATTTTTTTTATCTTTCGTATAAGATTTGTTTATTAGGTGCTAAAACTAAGACTTGGCGAAACAAAGTGCCGATTCTGGGTCAAGCATCGTTGGAGAATCGGCAAATATAAATAGCCAATATAGGCTGCCAGCACTGGCTCAACATTGAACGGATTTAAATAAAACATGGTTTGCCGTGGTAAAAGTGACACTTGGCCCAGTAATGTGCCATCGCTGGGCCAGACTTTGGCTGATCCTCGTGAAACATGGTTCCCCGTACTAAAAGTGAGACTTGGCGCAATAAAGTACCGATACTGGGCCAACCATCGATGGAGGATCGGCAAATATAAATAGCCAATATAGGTTGCCAGCACTGGCTCAACACTGGGCCGATTAAAATGCCGATATTGGACCAATAACTTTAGCCGACCTTTGGCTGCCAAAATTGGACCAAAACTGGGCCGTGTATTCAGCTCCGGCAATTCGCACTTGGGTAATTGTAGGGCTGAAATGCTGCCGTTAAAAAGACTGAAAATGAACTGCAAGTCAGGGAATAGGCTGAAATTCAACCCTTCGATGGACTATTTTTCGATCACAAAGCAGATCATGGACTTAAATTAAGACCTAATCTGAATATAAAAAACAGCTGTCAAGATTGCTTAATTTAAGTCAAAATTATAACTAAATTTCAGGGCAAGGATTGGCTAGAACACGAAAAAAAAGAATAATACGGAAATATAAAAACAATTTAAATTAATTAAATTAAAACTTTAAGGCAGCTCAAAAGACAAACAAGCATAAATACAAACTGTATTTTTTAGATGAAAATCTACTATCTGATATGATTACTTGCAGATATTCCATCTCTCACATCACTCGACTCCTGTCGCATTCACTCCAATTAGTGACTTTTTTTGTCTGTTTTAAGACTAAGGAGGAATTTTTAAAGTACTATTTTTATAATTAAATCAAGTTGCCGACGTAATTACAGAGAAAAATTAAAACATGTCCAGCGTAAATCTCACACTTTGTTTCTACTGTGTAGCCAAGAGAGCGTCTCTTGCCGTAAACAGCGGACTTATCATTCAGTTGAAACCTAGTTTGATTATTAATTTACAAATCTGCTAATAGTAACTTGTGGACCTGATGTTCCCTTATTAGAAATTTATTTACGAGGCAGATGGTCGCAGTATATTGTAATTATTTTATAGCGAAGATAAGACGCTCATTAACCAAGTTTCTAAATCGTTGCTTTACTCGCGATTTCCAAATTTTCTTTCAGTTTTTTCTTCTCGTGCAAATTTCTAATCCTTTTCACGCTTAAGATAATTTAATATAAAAAAAAAGTTTTTATCCGACGTGCACGATAAACTCGACTGCCGTGCCTGTTAAGCCGGCGGAAAGTGTAAAATAACCGCCCGACGACGGTAACGCATGCACACTTCGAGAGTGTCCGTAAGAACCCATTGCAACGGGCGAGAATGTCTTATTCCCGCCCGCTGATTTGGGCGGGAATGCGCTTGCCAACTGCTTACCGTTGCAAACTTCATTGATCTAAAAACTCAGAACAGTTACTTGTGCTCGTTCAACATCTTATTTATCGTGCAGTAAGATAAAAAATATCGTGCGGGATTGACAAACTTGTCGCTCCTGCCACACAATACACTATTACTGTATTGTTACAATGTAACACAACCTTTTGTAGTGCATTGTCGCTCATGACTACTACCATGCTTTGTCTGCTTTAAACGCGATCGAGAATAAAGCAAGGAGTGCGTAGTTGCTAACCGCGCACTTCTTTCGGTCATGATAACTTATATTTCTATTACAGTCAGACCTCGATTCTATGTACCGCCGATATCGTCAACTTCCCCTCATCTGGTGCCCCCACCGCTAGTCGCCCTGATTGTTTTTGACGTTTGCACAAATAATGCGAAAGAATTCAAAGCACCCGCCATTACTTATTGCCGTCTACATGTTCTGTGTATTGCTGTCTACTGCGCAACTTGATTTCTTCTTCGAGCCCTCCGAGCAACCTCGATAACCCGAAAATTGCCCCGAAAAGTTAATATAATCGAGGTCCGACTGTACTATTTGAGAATCTTAGAAAACTTTTGCTAATTTCTAGATACCGTTTCTGTATGTTAATAAAAAATTAGTAAATTTACTATCAAAGTTACTGAATTTCATATTCAGCAACCTAATTTTGTAAATTTCAGTTACTTTAGTATACCCGAAGTCTGTCGAAATTTTTCGAACATTTCCAACAGTAAATACCTGAACTAGAAACAGTGAGTCGTAGGAATCCCGTTGTCGGTGGAGGCCCAGAATTTCCGATTGAATGGTTTTCTCGTCTGGCAGCAGAATGTTCAGTCATGTCCAGCCGAGGAGTGATAGAGGAGGGCAAGTTAAAGATTCGGGAGACCGGCGCTTGTCGCCACCGAGCTTTGCCCGTTCTGGCCCCCCTTAAACGAAACTGTTCGCCCTGTGAATTTACTTCTGTAAAAAATGTAAATTAATAAATTAATAATGTTCTGTGAGGATGAATTTTTCCACAAAAAATAGCGATAATATAGAAATTTAAAGCTTCTACCACGCCCATAAAACATTTATTTCATAAGTAAAATGATACATGATAGATGTTTAAATTTTAAATTTTATGAACAAACTATTGTGTATCATTCTTGAATTTGCTTACAAATATCGTGTTTTTTAATAAAAGGGTGAAAAACTTCAATTGTTAACCAATTTCAAAATTTCACTGAATTTATTCAACTTGGACGTAACTTTAAAAAATCTATTTTTATTTTCAGGTTCAATATCCAAAATTATAAATTTCTTCGAAAAAACAAGCTGATATTACTTTGAACAAATTTGTGTAACAATCTTGAATAGAAAATAAATAAACATTGCAATATAAAATGTGCTTAAAATTTTACTTTCTATTATATACTAATATTATATTTACCAATAGACTTCAATATAACTGCTGAGGTTAAAAGCAGAGTATAAGCGGATCTCATTTTTTCCAATAACGGGAAAGAAGTAATTAATATTTTGTAAACACTGGAAATATACTGAATATTCTGGTACTTCGTTATGCAGTATATTTGAAAACTCATAAAGTGAATGATCGAAGCTCATTTATAGGTAATATATTAAAACTCGAAGGGCAGCGATAGCGTTTTACTTTGTCATATGACATAGATTATTTTATGACAGAATATAAAACATAAAATCCTTCAGCACGAATCTTTTGTTATATTATGAACATATGTAGTTGGAAATGAAAGTACTCGGCATGAAATTAGAATATCTCACCATAACTTTATGAATGAAAAACAAATAATCCTAGGGACGTAAAGTGATCAATCCATTGCTCTGAAAAGCTCTTCACCTAATACTTGTGTTCCATCTACAGACTTTCAATTTGAAATTTCACAATATTGAAAGATTTAAAAGTAAAATAGTTTCGAAATTTATAATATTTGAATTCCTAATTATTCGATTTGGAAATTCTCGATTTAACAATTTTCAACTATTAATGTTTTATTTGAATAACAAAATGAACAATCTATTATTATTTCTCCTATTATTCCTCATTACTATAATATCACTGGGTTTTCTGAAAAATTGTTCTTTCCTCCCAATAAAGTAAAATTCAATATTTTACATATTCCCTGATCCCCACTTTCATATTTTAAAAATTCTATGCACAAAATTTGAAAAGATTGCATAGTAAATTTTACAATTGTGCTCATATTCATTCAAATTAATTAATGCATTAATGATTATTTTTTAATATTTTTCGCGAAATTTTTCAAAGTTTAATTTCTCAAAATTACCTATTTTTTATCTTTTTCATCTGATTTTTATATGAGAGAGTGGTCATCAATCGATCATTGTAAACCGCGGGTATTTTAAATTATTTGAAAGAACAGTAACGCAATTTTTGTTAATTTCAGAGATAAATAAAATGTATGCATTACAGTAAGTCTAAAAATTGAGCCATTTAAATCTATTAGGAAATGAGAAAATGGAAAATACTCTCATTTAGATCAGAATACAAAATTTATTTTGAGTATTTGAACAGAAACAGCAAGGCAAAATCACAGAATCCTGAGTCAATGGCATAAACATTGTTCAACATTATACTTGTAAAACGATGTTAGTTTGATTTTTGTCAATATTTTGTTGTCTTTTTTGTGACAGAATGTGTGAAAATCAGGAGAAATGATCCTCAGCCTTTACTACTGCGACTTTGAAGTCCTCCATACGTGGCAACAAATGGCAATTTGCTTTGTTTCAATTCAATGATTATTATCATTATTAGAGCTAAGAATCTAAAAAAATAAATATCTCGGCTGTGGATAGAGAATTTAAGCTGAACTCTAGCTTAAAAGAAGCTTTTCGATTCACCGATTCCATCGCAAAGGTTGACTGGTCAATAAAAATTATTAATGTCTGAATTAATTGCATCCGAATGTAATCATGAAATATGACTAAAAGTAGACCTTCCTACTTAATATATTTTCATGATTTTAAGAAGAAAAAAATTGTTTAAAAAATGAAGAAAAATTGTAAGCATCCCTGCGTGTCAAAAACCCGCCGGCACACTTGCGGCAAAAATGCAGAAGGCTGTCGTCCTGGGATTGCTTCATACCCCCAAGATATATGAGACTTTTGCCATATCGTCATATTGATTACATCTCAGGTTGTAACAACCTATCTCACAGTTATGAGAGATGGTTACAGTTGAAACTTTACGGTGATTTCACCGGGAGCGGGTGAAATGTTTTAGAATGTATCCCGTTCCTGAGAAAATCACGCTGTTGTCCTTATGAGACAATTGTAACTATATATTTATCACCTTGAATGAAAGTCCCTCGAGAGACAAGACAGTACGCACTTCACCGTGACAGGTGTCGCACCCCCGCATTGCCAAATTTATATATTATCTCGTCCAATAAACTTGTTAACTGTTATTTAATTCGTGCATTCCTTGTTTTATTTTTACATGCTATCAAATCCCCAAAATGTTATTTATCGAATTTCATTTTTATAATTTCAGCAAAGAAAAATACGTCTTTTCTATTTCGCGTGATGGCATATTTCTGTTGTTAGTGTAAATATACATTGCATTTATTTAAGAGCAATAGAAAATAATAATTCTTTCAAACTTTATGGACTATTATTATACATAATCAAAAGGAGGACGCAACACAAAAAACGGTTTACACTGCAATCCTGCTATAGAGGCCGACCCGGGGTACCCTCAATGCCCATCGTACTGCCTCGGGACTCTCCGAACCATAAACCATCGGGATCTTCTGGACCATTTCTGTTGGAGTTTCGTCTTAAAAAATATTTGTTTGCTATGTTTGCAATTTTGGTTTTATAATGTTATAATAACCGTTAAAACTTTTGTGCTCGAAAATCAAATTTTATCGAAGTACTGATTTTTAGCATGTACGTGTATTTGTCATGATGGTTATTTTAAACGAAAAAAAATGCCTGGTCATTTTTCGTTTTTTTTTTCGGTTCGAAAATATTGTTCTCGGTCAATAAAATTTTTTAAATTCGAACTCTAAGGCTATAAATTTTTCTATTGAAAGTAATAAAAACAAACAACAAATCAAACCACTCAAAATGTAATTCTTCTATTTTAGACGTTTTAAATTAGAGTTTGAAAATTTTTTACTTCAGAAATCTTATATTTGAATTCTGAATAATTTAAACGTATAAAATGGAAGATAATAACAATTTCCAATTAAACAACTTTAAATGAAATACAGATAATTTGAAAATTTAGAATTTTGTCCATATAGCATTGCATATAACAACGTAATTTCGGAATTAACTATTTTTCAAACATTAAAATAATGATATTTCAAGTAGAATATTTTTTCATATTTAAACGAAGTATTATACCTCATTTTAATGGAATATTCCGAATTGTCTCGTCTAAATTATAAATGTTATAAATTGTACAACGTACGATCATTAGAATCTTAATTGGTAGTATTAATATTTGCCAATTTTCCCGTCTTAGGTAATAAACGACGTTTCGGTCCGTCTACATTGTATACATATATCTTCAATCTATAAAATGTAGCCGATATTGAAGGAGAAAAAGAAATTTATGAGCTACAAATGAAATTAAAATATTTCAGAAATATATATGCATGTATGTATGTATATATATATATATATATATATATGCATGTGTGTGTGGGTGGGTGCGTGTGTGTGTGTGGAAATAGAAAAGACGTATTTTTCTGCGCTCAAGTTGAAAAAATTACATTCGATAAATAATATATCATTGTCTTCTTATTCAAGATAATAAAAATATATAAACGTTATGGATATATAAAATCGACTCTTAAAAGTAGGTCTTTGCATAATTGGGTGACTCTTGTGGTAGAAAATGTTTAAAAATTCTTTCTTATAATATTTTACAAATAATTTAACGTCACAGTATTTGGTTCAGACTTCAGGATTCGCTTAAGAATGAGAATCAATCGTAACTTTTCAAGTTAAATGATTTTTTGGCACTCTTATGGGTCTCTAAAGGATAAGCGACAAATTTTTACTACGTAATAAGAATCCAATAACTTTTTAAGTGATTCTTAATTATGCAAAAACTTTAAAGTTGTTTAAACAAATTTACTTAATTTATATATTTTATTTTTGCCATTTTTCACCGATTACAATATTTTCATGTACAACTTAGGTTTTAAGAATATACTCGTAAATTCTTTAAAAAAATGTTTAAACCAATTATTTTTTAGTATGACGGAATATTTTATAAAACTGACCGATCTCAAGGGAATACCTTAACGGTAGACAGTTTGTTTATTGGTGTTTATCTCTAGGAAGAAAAGAAAACTTTCTGAAAATAAATGAACAAAATGATTTAAACAATTTAAATAGAAATGTTCAAACAAGTAAAAATTAATTAGGGAATTACTGGATATTTTTTAAGGAAAAACTATTGATAAAAACATTTTCGAAGAGCGTTAATAAACCTCAAAATTACATGAAATTCAAATTTGCCTCTTATGAGTTTTTTTTGGGAAACTCTTGTGTACGTAAATTCCCACTTGAAACAAAATAGCTTTAAAAATATATATTGTAGCTCCACAACAAGTGGTACAAAAGTGGTGTGTAAAGAAGATCATCAAAATGAGGAAAATTTAAGTGAAATAATATAATTCGTTTGCTTCCTAATTTTAAATTTAATTTTATTTAATTTAATTTTATACAGGCATGGGTTAACTTAAAAATGAATCAATTTCCAGTAGTTCTGATTTAAATGATTCAATTCATAATAACCGACCTCAACCTCAAATTAGCTACAATTTAAAAAATGTAATAAAATTAAAATTGTCCCTCTACTTTGAAAAGTTGAAATTGTAAACTTTTATTTTACGATCTCAATTAACGTTTCACGTTATACTAATAACTTTTTGTTACGCTGACAGCCAAACAAATAATGGCTCCATATCTCACTTATACGATTTTTAGTGTTCAAACAGTTTCTAAAATCGCAAATAACTTTTTATCTTTATTGGTTTAGAAATTTTATTTAAGTTTGCTTCGATATCCATGAAAACTGATATAGGCAACATCAGGGTCCTTTCCTTTTACCTTTTTAGACGTACAAATATTTAGATGAGTAATAATTTAATTTTCATTGTTCATTAAATTTTAGAAGAATGGCAATACTTTCCACTGATAGTTTGTCCGCGAAAATATATTTTATATGGTTTCTAAATTCAGCTTCTTCTCTAGTATAAAATTTATTCTTCTAGACAGTTTTTTCTGACCCACCTCTCCCTCCGCTCTAGACTTCTCCGAGAGTTAGATAGTACCTAGAGTTCTTAAACTCCCGAGAATTTAAGTTCAAGTTATATAAACGAGAATATGACAGAATTTAAAAGAATTAAAGAGAATTTATGATTTTTAACAATATTTGTATTGTTTAGGTTACATCACCGGTTGAATATAAATTATTTTCTAGCTCAGACATATTCAGGAATTTAAAATATGCAAAGCAGTAGCTTACTAATTATTTAACACAGTTTAACTGAAACTCTAACCTTAAAATTCAATTGCCTCACATTATTTAATAAATACCACGAAATAGAATAAGAAGACCCCACTCCCGGAAAACTTAGACGTTTGACATTTTCAAAATTCTCTGATTTTTCGACTAATTTTTCATTTCAAATCATTATTTTTCAAATGCTAGTATTTTAATCTTATGAAATTTTTATCATAGAATATTTTATAAGCGGAATAAAACAGTGTTTTGTATATAAATTTAAAATTTTCAAATGTATTCATTTATTTCAAACAAAAACAAATTTTTTTTCTACTTTCAATGATAACTTTCTAACAAAATACTGGAATTTTCAACAAAATAATTGAATTTTTAACATAATAGTTGGATATTAAACCTAACAAGACAAATTACCAACGAAAATAATATAAAATAATAAAAAAAGAATGATATTTATATTATACAACAAAAGAAAAGAATGTTAAAACCAAAAAGACGAACCTTCAAACCAGAAGACAAATTTTCTTTACAAAAATTCAATTTTCAAACAAAAAATATGACTGTTCAACAAAAAATTAATTTTCCACGGAACTGATGCATTTTCACGCAAAAAACACTTCAATTTTCAACCAGACATCATCCTTCAATAAAGAAAAATTCCACCATGTAGTTTAGCTTTGACTCCAGCAGTTTAATTTACAATTAAGAAAGATTAATTTTCAACAAGATAATTAAACTTTTAATCAACGAGATAACTTTTCAAATCAAAATATAATACTTTAAAAACAAGCGCGGCTCGCAATTTTAAGCGCGCCTGGGGCGCGCAACTGTTGGTTCTCGCGCTCCGCGCTCGATTATGTATTTACCTCGCGCTACGCGCTCGGTCTTTATATTTTCGCTCATACTTAAGCAAACATTTTCAAATTAAGACTCAAAACATCCACCACTGTAATTTTTTGATTGTGAATTCTCTTTCATTAAAAAAACTTAGCTCGAGAGTTTGAGCGCACCTACGGCACGCGACTGATGGCAATCGCACTCCGCACTTGGTCTTTGCATTTCTGCCGCATTAGGGCACAGACCTTTTAAAATCAAAGGTGCACAGACCGACAACTGTAATTTTGTGATTTTAAACTCTCTTTTGCTGAAGCTCTTTTGGCTTTAACGAACACATTCTCATCACGTACGTCGTGCTTCGCACTCGATTTTGTCCAACCTGTCAACTTTTCTACATTATACAAAACACTTTTATATCAATTATAATACATTTTTATGTCACTCTGCCAGGGATTACTTATTAAAAAATTGCAAAATAAAAAGCAAATTGTATTTATCATGATTATTTTTGTATTTGTTTAGGGTCCTATATAGGTCCTATATCCTATGTCCTCTTTCGTCTTTTCTGTGCTTTTTCCAAAAAGTTAATTTTTTAATTTTTAATCTTATGTTTTACGATTAAAAGAAAAATCTACTCGTCCTATCGAAAAATAATTAATAATGAATTTATCGATCTTTTTTGGCGAACAACTTTTATCTGGTAATTTAAGTTCATACCTTGTGTCGTTTTTTCAAACAAATTTAATATTTTTATTTAGAATGTTATTTTTGTAATTATAAAGTGATTTGATGAAACCACGAAGGAATAATAAGGAGACCTAACTCCGTTCCTCCACTTGGCAATAGAAACATTACCGTAAGTGATACGCACATTACAGGAAGATCTTAGATTTTAGTGCGCAGGTGCGCAGTTGTCCTCTTCCTATACATGGAAAAGTGTGCGAGTGAGAAAGTTTATCAAATTGACGTAAGTTGAGAGGTTCTGTTTGTTTGTTTTGTTGCAAGTTTCAGAAATGTGTTCTAAGCCATGAAGTTAACTATGAAATTAAAAAAAATCTTTTTCTAAATTTTAATCCGAAAGCTTAACAAAGGACCCTCTGCTTGTTATTTATGATCGTATTTTTATTTCAATTTCGGAAAGGACATTTTAAAGCCTTTAAAACATTTAAACGAGCGACCTGGACCTTTAAAGTTTTAATATATCTACCCGAGTACCTGTGGAGAATTTCTCAGAGCTTCCCAGAGCCTTGAGAATCTTTAGCCTATTTATCATATCACAAACTTAAAAGGTACTTACCTATACGTTTCCTTCTCAAAATCTGTTCACACATTTTTCAAACAAGTACCGAAAATACTGTTTATATATTTATTTTGTGTATCTTTCGTATGATGATCAACAAAAGAACATAACCTCTAACTTACGTCAATTTGACAAACTTTCTCGCTCGCACACTTTTCCATGTATAGGAAGAGGACAACTGCGCACCTGCGCACTCAAATCTAAGATCTTCCTGTAAGGTGCGTATCACTTACGGTAATGTTTCTATTGCCAGTTTTAGATGGTTTCCCACTGGCAGTTGGGTCTCCTTATTATTTCTTCGTGGATGAAACAAATCAATCCTTTCTTCGACCTCGATATTTATTGATTTCAAGTCGTAGATTTCAATTATTTGTGTCTTACGGTCCAATCGTAAATCAAAATTACGAGTCAAAAAAAGGAGGATTAAAAGGAGTTTTTTCTATTTAATAAATATTTGAGTTTCGAAGAAAATGTTTTTTTGACTCGTAATTTTATTTTGATTTACGATTGGGCCGTAAGACGACGCTTACGACTGAAGCGAAAACTAACTGTTCTATCAAAAATTATAGCTCTTTTTTGTATGAAAAAGTTTTGTCCCATTTTTTCTCGCAGCTTATATCGAAAAGTGATTTTTTAATTTCTGAGTACTGTAAACAACCGTACATAGAATGTTTAAATCATGAAAAAATGTTGTTTCAAACATTTTTGGTACGATTAAATTTGGAATTTTCAACTTTCTGACCAAATTAAAAAAGTTGTTATCATAATCTTGTGGGGCTTTCAAAAAGAAAATTTTTTCTTCTTCTGACTTTTTTCATATCATGCGTTGTTTGGCTTAAAATGTTCATTTTATTTTTTTTTATTTTTAAAATGCTCTAACTCTGATAATTTTCTTTGTATAAAAAAAATTCAAAAGGATAAATTGTTTAAGTCTTGAAGTACTATGAACAACCGTGCATAGAATTTTTATATCTTGAAAAAATTGGTTTCAAAAATTTTTTGTACAATCAAATTTTGAATTTTCAACTTTTTGACCACATTGAAAAAGTTATCATAATCTTGTAGGGCTTTCAAAAAGCAACGTTTTTCTTCTCCAGACTTTTTTTCGTATCACGCGTTGTTTGGCTTAAATTGTTCAATTTAGTATGTTTTACTGGATTTTGAAAATGCTATAACTCTAGTAATTTTTGATTTTTCAAAAAAAAGTCATTAGGATAAATTGTTAAATTTTTTGAATTCTATGAATAATCGTACAGAGAATTTTTTAATTTTTAAAAAAGTGGTCTCAAATATATTCAAAATGTGCCCACTTTTTGAATTTTCATCCAAAATGGCTGGCTAACGAACTTGACCTTTAGTTTAGGACACTAAACGAGTGTACCAAAGGAGAATCTAATAGATTAATTTTTCCAAAATTTATCGTGTTCACAGACAGACAGACATACACATTCGGATTCAGGGAATCTCAAAACGTGGACATTTGAAAAAAACTGGGGGGGGGGTCCAATTTTACACAAATCTAATACCTTCTCTGATGAGAATGTAAAAAAAGAATGAAGTTTTTGTTCTAAAACAGATGAAGATTCAAATCAAAAAGATACATTTTCAAAAAAATAGTTAAATAGTCTGTTGAAAAAGATTTTAATCGAGTTTTCATGACCAAACTGTGAATTTTTTAACAGGAAATAATTTTCAACCAATAAACTTGAATGTTTAATCCAAAAAGACGAATTTTTAACCAAAATGGATGCCTTTTGAAAAAATTGTTCAATTCTCTAGCAAATAATTACATTTTTATCCAAAAATATGAAATTCATTTGAAAGCAAAAGAGTTTTTCCTTACAAAAAAGTTGAGTTTTCATCCAAAAAAGATTCCAGTTAACTCAGTAACATCAGAAATTGAATTTTTGTAACAAAAAATTAGTTCCTAACAAAAAATTGAATTTTCAATCCAAAAAGACGAATTTTTTAACCAAAAAGGATGAATTTTTTACAAAATAGTTAAATTCTGTACCAAATAGTTGCATTTTAATCCAAAAAAGATCACTTTTGTACTAAAACAGATGATTTTGTTATAAAAAACAAATTTTTTTATAAGTGGAATTTTTATCTACTAAATATTTCAGTTCGTTTGTCAACACCAAAATATAAATTTTAAACAAAAAGTACGAGTAAATTCAGCGGCCGGCTTTACACCGACAGGCGGAAGGTTAGCTACACGCGTATAACTGTTTGGAGGAGCGAAACTTTCGCCTCGGAAACAGCTTGAAAGAAGTATTGCCAACTCATAAAATTCAAATACGCCAGCTGATCGAAACAGTCGGTAACTTACGTCATCAAAATTCGAGTTGGCAACCCTTCCTTCACGATATTTCGGGACGAAAGTTTTGCCCCACCCATGGACATAGGAAACACGAGACTAGGCATGCCATCCTAACTTTGCGAGCGGGGTGAACCCACGGGAGGGGCGAGAATTCCATCAGTGGGGAGAGCCGCCATCTTATGAGGATTGCCAAAAACAAAAGACTATTGTTTCCCTATTTTCTACTTATCATCAATGCCATAATTCTATAATCAAATTGCATGCTGCATTCTCTTATAAAATATGTACTAATATAAATTTTATTTATATTAGGTCAATTTTAAAACACTTCGTTTCGTAATTTGAGTTGCAGTGTGTCATTTCCAAGTAGATTTTCATATAAAAAATCGTTTCCAAAATTCAATTTATAGACATAATATTATACAAAAGTAAAATCAACTTTTGATTGCCATTATGTAATTCATTTCCCCCAGAAAACACCATAATTTTACTTATAAAGTTTTATTAGGTACGTCCACAGTGTTATTAAATTAAATTAAATAGATTGATAGAATTTGAAGAAGAAAAAATTGAGTCCCCGATTCATACAGGATTTAGAAAGGGAATGGGGGTAATGGACAACATATATGTTCTGAACTATCTAGTAAATAAGAGGTTTGAAAGGGAAAAAGGGACAATGATAGCCATGTTCGTGGAGTTTAAGGCGACGGTGTTTGACTCATTAGACCGAGGCGAAATAGAAAAAGTTATGATAAAAAAGGGGATAAGAGAGGGATTAATGAAGAGAGTATCAGAAATGTTTAGAGAGAGAGAGCAAAAGAAGGGTAAAGGTAGGAGAGCAAGTAGTAGATAGTTTCTGATTGGTGAGAGGCTTGAGGCAAGGATGTCCTCTGATCCCAGTTTTATTTAATATATATAATAAGGTTTAGAGAAGGAGGTGGAAGGAAGAAACAATAAACTGGGAGATGGAAGGGAATAAAGTTAGCAGAAGTAAAAGAGTTGAAATATTAAGGACATATCTTGCAAAAGAATGGAGATCATAGAGCTCATATGAGAGAAATAATAAGAAAAGCAGCAGGGGCAATGAAACAGATATAGGGAATAGGAAACAAATGGTTGAAAAGAATTTTCATAAGGAGAATATGGTTATTTGAGGCGATGATATGGCCGGTATTAGGTTATGGTGCAGAGATATGGGAATGAAAAGAAAGGAAAGTTATTGAGAGTTTACAAGAAAGATATATAAGTTGGACACTAGGGGCAGACTGGAGGACACCAGGATATATGGTGAGAAAAGAAGCACAAAGGGATAAGTTAAGTATTAGAGCAGAAAAGAGCTCATGGAAATTTAAAACGAAGCTGAGGCAGGGAAAGGGAGGGGAGTTGACGAGAAAGTGTTTGATGTAGGTAGAAGAGAGGAGAGGGAGGGCGATCGAATTAACGAGATTGGAAGAAGAAAGGAGGAAGTTCTTTAATTCTAGGAAATAGAAGACGGGACTGGAGTAAACTATGAAGAATTGGAAAAAAGGAAAGGGTTGAGGAATCAAAATACAATAAATGGTATAAGATGATAAAAAAGGAAGGAGTACCAAAGTATTTAGAAAAGGGATGGGGAGAGAGAAGGTGAATCAGAATATCAATATTTAGATTGGGAAACGATATAATGGAGGGGACGTATTGGGAGAAAGAAGATAAAAGAAAGTGTAGAATATGTGAATAGGAGGAGGAAACATGGAAGCATGTATGGGAAGGATGTAGGAGAGGAATGAAATATGAAGGAAGCTGAAAAGAGAATGTGGTTGAGATTCTAGGGGAGGATGGATGAGGAGAAGAATGGAAAATGGAGTTGGAGGGTGTTACGGGAGCAAATGAGAGAGAATGAAAGAATGCATGTGAAAAAAGGCAAATAGACGTATAAAAAAGTGAAAGAAAAAGGAAACGGAAGTCGCTTAGATTAGAAGCGTAAAGTTTGTAAGTAATGGTAAAGCAAGAATTAAGTATACTAAAATGCGTTTGGGTTCTCATGCTCTTGCTCTCGCTTGAACTCTCGCTTTCGTTCGTTCACTCACTCGTTTGCTAATAGAGTACAAGACCGATAACTTTCCAACTTCGGGGCTGTAGGGGCGGAAAATTCCAGAAATTGCGGACTTATCAGATGCCCCCTCTAGTAGCACGATATTAGGTGCGCGCATGCGTGAATCATGGGCGCAAATCATTTGCAAAACAGCACACGTAGTGGGAAAACCACAATTAGTGTGTGTGCCATAGGTGTGATGACGTTTTAAGGGGAGTGTACACTTATTGGAGGTAGTCGTCATTTCCTCCACGGCTACCTGCGTACTCTTCCCCTTCTAGTGTACAGCGACACTAACCCTCACTGGATTTGAAGTTGCTCCAGGCCCTCGATGCTACATCCCCTGTGGAGAAAAATCCCTTTGTCTTCCAACTTATACCTATTCCTAATTCAAACATATGAATATGTCCAAGAAAATCATTTCAATATATTGAATTAGATTTTTTCCAATTTAATAATGTATAAATATGATATATGAACATTTTATGGACGAAAAATTATACAATTTTCCACTTTTAAGTTATGGTGGATTAATAATTGATTCATGTTAAAAAAAAGTAAGTGTTTTAACAAGTTATTATTATTATTATTATTATTATTTATAACAACATTCTCTTACAGTGATTCTCGTATGTTCCAGTTTTTTCTAAAATTGTTCGCTCTTGATCCACTTTTAAATTGTAGTGAGCTTTAGAGTTTAGGGTAAGGTGATAAGATATAAATTAAGTTGTTTCACACGTTTGGGCCCACAATGGTGACTCTTATCATTGAGTTTTAATCAATCTATCTATGAAAAGTACATAATGTCTTGTAGGTACGCAGTTTTACAATTAGAAGTATCATTCTTTGGTTAATATCTCAGCTTTTAAATTATATACATTCCATAAACTTAAAATTGGAATTTTATTTTATTTTATTAATAACTATTGAGAAAGCATTCAGTATTATCAAAACTATGTCTTTTGACGAAATACAACATTGATGAAAAAAATTACAATGTAGTAGTAAAATTTTTTAAAACATTTTTTTAAAGTTGTCAGAAAAAACTGCACTCTCTTGAAAATTGCCCTGAAGTAAGAATATTAAATTATAAACAACTATGTGGCTGAATAATTATTTAAGTATTCTTTAAAAAATGTTCTTTTTGATATCGACAAAAAGTGTATTTTGAAAGGCGAACAGTTTTTTTACGTTTACAAAATTAATTCTTATGATAATAAAAAAATTATTTCCAATTCACTCGAACTCTTTAGATACAATGTTTAAATTTAAAAACAGAATTATATTATTATATAACTACAATGTTCTTTTTTACAAATTTATTTTTTACTGCAGTGTGATTTTGTAAATGCCTTCTTTCACAGAAGTAATTTAAAACAGAAAACTCAGTACATTTCAATTTCAAAAATTAAAATTATAAACATTTGGAAAAATCAAAATTTAGAAAATTTAAAGAGATACAATACAACCTTAAAGGAAAATTTGTATATAAGAAATCGAGGAAAAATTTAAACTACAATGTTCCTCGACAATCTCTATTCTTACCACTGTGAAGAAAATGTGAATCAACTTTTCGGCGGTATAAGGAAAAGAAAAGTTTTTAAAGAATATTTGAAAAAAGAATAAAATTAGAAATCAAGCTCTTTAAAATATGTACAGTTTTTGTGTTATATCTATTTTTCAATAGCATACGATTTTTTCAGGTTTTATGCATCGAAACTTGTAATTTTAAAACAAAAGACGACAAATAAGTAAATATTTTGAAAGAATATTAAATAAGGCTTAAGCAATATTTTACATTTAATTTTCAAAAATACTATAAAAAATAAAAAATTCATATTTTCAGCTAAACTGCAACTATCATCGGGAATATCTTGGCTCAAAATGTGGCGAAGATATGCTAAGGTGAAAATGATACCGCCTTGACATGCCAAAATGAAACACTCTGTGCTTGACTTTAATCCTCATAATTTAAGGAAAGCAAACCTTATCTCACACGACATCGACTGATCCTCTACATTTTTGTGGAAGATACTGTGCATCCTCTCGCCGAGGAGCTGTTCACGGAAGTTTGCTGTGCTTTCTTAATCCGAGGCTCCAGGAGTGAGAACTCAAGATATATAAGATTTGATGCATTTTCCTCAACCCTGATATTGAAGCCAAAGCCGAGTGTTTCAGCAGCTTCCTCTGTTGTGCGGAACTTGCAAAATGATTCATGGGCCCGCAACATATCATAAATCTCGCTCGCCAAACAAAAGTCGAGAACGTACAAAAGAGGGACAGGGCACTCAAATAGACGCCATTTTATACATCCAATGTCACTGAGACAAGATTCCTTCAACCATCTTCTGAGCCAGTCGCATATTGAGTCTTCGGTTATGGAACTCCTGAACGTTCAACTGACCGGTTTTCAACAACTGCTAGTTTGCAATGTTCCGTAGTGCCGAATAGGCCATTTAGTGGTCGTCATCACACGCCTTCAGGACCTCAAATAGCCTGGATACCCCTAGCAAGCCACGAGATCCGATGTTCCCCGAAATACAACTTGACATCCCAATAGACATACGTCCAGGGTCACAACCAACCAGATATCGTCCCTGCCTACTCTTTGTCTCGGTCGCATACTAAGTGGCTGGTCACTGAGCTGACAGCTAACTATGGATTACTTGTCCCCAACGCTCCGGAAGAAAGAAACAGTGAATCTAGACAGAGCCACAGTCCCGAAGAGCCCTCAGATAAGGCTTTCAATGCGTAAACAAGTGACAGAATCCCAGTCTGGAATCTGTTAGGCTACGCAGTGGTCGGCGCCGTTATGGCCAGACACAGTTCATTTTAACTTAGTCTTAGATGAATGAATTAAAGTAGTTTTACAGTATATATCACGTATGGATTTCAAAAATAGTCATATTAACCCTTAACTGGCACAACTCCTTTTTATTACGTAAATGGCAAAGCGGGTGATAATCACCCCACATGTTCAAACATGTCCCGCGCAGCCGGTATTGAATATTTTTGAACAACAAAATTATGTAATGTCGTTTAAGATATACTTTTTAAAATGCAGTCGATTTATAGTCAATAGTTTAATTTAAGTTAGTTAATAAAATATTTGAAAAAAAACCGACAAAAAGTGAGTTTTTTTTTACTTAAAAATTCATAACTCACGTAATTTTTATCATTTTTATCTAAAAATTTAGGGTTTTACTCTTGAGATACCACACTTTCAGAAAAAAATTACTGCATTATTGAAAAACCCAAAAAAGGGATTTATTTTGCAAAATGAAAACTCGATTTTATGGTCAAATAAAACACGCCATTTTTACATGTTCAAATCAATTTACTTTTATTTTAATGCACAGAAATAGTTGATAAAAAATACAAAAGTAACATAAAAACATTTTTTTACAGCTGTAATTACTCTTTCAAACCTACAGTCGCTGCAAAGTCCTGCGGTGTGCGCATGGCACATCGGGCGCTTGCACGCGATTGCTTGTTCGCGAAGCATTCGTCGCCGTAAATTGAGATGACGGATGCAACAACTCGGTAAGCGCTCGAAACCGCGTAGAAGTATTGTCCACTCGGGAAAATCTATCAATAAAAAAGGGACCGAAATGTAAAACAAAATATACCTTCGTATTCGAGTTGACGCGGCTGATAAATTTTTCTCATGAAACTTTTTCATTCGATAATTATTACTCAAGATAAACAGGAAAAACATGGAAAATCTTCCTATCAAAAATCGATGATTTGTAAAACAAAAATCGCTATTTTTCGGCCGTTTGGCAATAAAAATTCTTGAAATTTGCATGGTGTATCCTCAATAATTGAGCGTTGACTAGAAGTAACGCACTTTGTTTAAAAAACTGATATGTTTTTTTTTGTTGAATAACAAATTGATTTCGAATGAAAAACCGGTTTCGCCAACTTCGAGCAGTGGGGCGTTCATCGAAAAAATGTTAGTTGAAATAACTTATCAAAAGAAAGTTGTTCACTAGACTTTGAGAAAGTTTTTGTGAAAATTTGAAGGAAATCGGTCGAAAATTGTGGACATTGCAGCGAGTTGAAGTCAACACACGCTGCGCTGCAGTAATCCGCTTATCGACCTTTGTCCCTAAGCCAAAAATCAGCAGTGGCAAAGATGAATAAAACGCTCCAGCGGCAAAGTGTTTTGTCTTCAACTCGCTACCATTTCCACAATTTTCAACCGATGTTCTTCAAATTTTCAGAAAAACTTTCTCAAAATCTAGTAAAAAACTTTCCCGCGATAAGTTATTCGAACGAACATTTTTTCGATGACCGTCCCACTTGGTCGAAGTCGTCGAAACGTCATTTTCGTTCAGAATAAATTTGTTACAAAACAAAAACAAACTAATTCGCTTTTTAAATAAACTACGTTGCTTATAGTCATCGCTTATATATTAATAATACACCATACATATTTAAAACATTTTTATTAACAAACGGCCGAATAATCGCAAGTTGTGTTTCACAAAACATCAATTTTTGATCAGAAAATGGTATATTTTACTTCAGGTTTCGGCCACTTTTTTATCGGTAGATTTTCCTGGGCGGAAATAACTTCTACTCGGTTTCTAGCCCTTATCGAGTTGTTGCATCCCTCACTTCAATTTTAGGCCATCTACAAGAGCAAGAGACTGAAATAATGGAAAAATATATATATTTCAATTTAGATGATAAACTTACGTTGGAAATTGGACGAGAATCAGTAATATCAATTGCACAAATTTTTGTTGAAATCTCTTTTTTATGCACGGACGGCACAAAGGGTACTAAATACCCCATAGTTTTACAAGGTCTACTTTTAGCGGGTGCCCAACGTATGCTGACGTTTGCCGCTCTATACTAACCCACTTTACCTTTCGTTAGTGACGTAAATTACTAGTAAAAGTCGACTTGTGGTCCATTTTCTCCACTTTAGTACGGTAATTGGAGCTCAGAAATTTTTTGGGGTATTTTTACACATAGTGCCAGTTAAGGGTTAAATATGGTTTTTGTATATTTAACAAGCTTGTCTGTCCATTTTTTATAATAAACTTTATAGACTTTTTCACTGCATGACAATGTCACGTGTATTTCTTAAGTTATCAGTCACATCAACATCTTCCTTCACTTATATCATATCATTTTCATAATATCACTTACACGCGTTCTCATATGTAAATATTAACACTATTCTTCGTGTTACATACACTTAAAATTTCTAATTTTAGATTAGGGTACGAAGGATTCTAAGATCTTACTAACTTAGATTTAAAAATGAAATAAAAGTGAATTGGTATTCACTAATGTGAACCATTTTCGTCGAGCTTGATCCTTCAAATGACGCCTGTCAAAACTTCAGCCATTTATGTTTACGCATTTACAATTTACAGCACTGAGAAGCGACTAACCTCTGAGTTTTTTTTTTTTTATATGGAAAAATCTGAGTTTCGAGTTTTGATCAAACACTACTATCTTCGCAAGAAAACGATATCCGAGACCAAGGCCAAGCTGGATAAGTATTACCCGGACTCTGCACCGTCGATTGGAACGATTCATAAGTGGTTTACCGAGTTTCGTTGTGGCCGTACGAGCACAGTTGATGCTGAACGATCTGGGCGCCCAAAAGAGGTCACTACACCAGAAAATGACGAAAAAATCCATGATATGATGTTGAATGATCCCAAAGTGAAATTGAGAGAGGTAGCTAATGCTGTAGGCATATCATTGGAACGTGTGGGCAATATCGTGCATTCACTTTTGGGCATGAAGAAGCTCTGCGCGCGATGGGTGCCGCGTTTGCTCACAGTGCACCAAAAACGAATTCGTGTGACAACTTCCCAGCAGAATGTGGCATTATTTTCGCGTAAGCCGGCCAAGTTTTTGCGCCGATTCATAACCATGGATGAAACCTGGATCCACTACTACACTCCCGAGTCAACGCAACAGGCAAAACAATGGGTTCCGCCGGGCCAAAGTGCTCCGAAGCGTCCAAAAACGCAACAATGGGTCGGACTATTACTTGTTCCCTAACCTGAAGAGATGGCTCACCGGTAAGCGTTTTTACTCAAATGAGGAGCTCATAGCTGAAACTGAGGCGTATTTTGGAGACCTTCCGATCGAGTACTTTTCGGACGGTATCAAAAAGTTAGAAAATCGTTGGACTCGCTGTATCGACCTAAAAGGAGAGTATGTTGAAAAATAAAACCAACTTTGGTCAAAAAAACGTCTCCGTGTTTCATTTTTCAGGGACTTATCAGACTGCCTAGTACATGTCTGAGGCCAAAATTTGAAGAACAATGAGTAGCTATTGGTACTCATTGCATCTTACTTTGGTTCAGATTTCAATTTCTGAAGAATAATTCCATACGGGACTAGGATCCATTGCTGGATTACTAAATACTACACACCAGTTATCACTCGTTTTTGCAGCAGCACAGCAACATTCAAGCAACTCGAAGTGCAAACGTATTTTTGATTTGTTTTGTGGCGATAAGAAAAATTGGTCCGGTAATCGGAAGATGAAAAGTCGAATGAACAAAGTCGACTTCGAGTCAACCCGAGGGTCCAAAGTGGATTGTAAGAAGTTGACTTTTACTCTACGCTGGAAAGCTCAGTTTGTGCACGCTACCTCCTACGAGTAAACTGGAAAGGTGAGCGAGGTCCTTTTTGCGACCGACCACCTCACAGTAGACCAGAATCTAAAATTCCTTAACAAAACCCAGAAAGTTGATATACACTTACGAAAATATATGATAGGGAAAAAATAACGAGCGTGTCATCTTTTTTCTGTCATTTTTTCCTTGTAGTTTTTTCGCGACTACAGGAAAACCATAGGAAAACAACAAGTAAGACCAGCGTTGCCGTTGACCGGGAAATTTCCCGGTTTTCGGGGAATTTCGATATTTTCGGAAATATTTCGGGAAACCGACAAATTCCGTAAAAGATCGCAACAATTTATTTAAATTATGTTCATTAAGTTCAGTTGAATGTTTCAGAAAGTAATAACCAATCATAGTGAGCATTTTTCATTTGTCAGTTTCTTTTAGTTCTGCTCTAGACTGAGTTTTGCATGATCAATGTCACTGCCCAGCCCTGTCTTATCAGGGTCGTTCTGCGTATTCAGCAGTGGGAAGTTGCTTTCTAGATGCCAAAGTTGATATCCGTGATTGATACTAGACTTAGAGCCTATATTACATGGAGTGCTAAAGATAGGCAGCGCTGTTCAAAATCTCGGACGGTGAAAGTGCTTGTCACCCCAGTGGACACAAACTTTGGCGACGTCTTTACGACATCGTTACGACATCTTTACGACATCCTATGTCCATGTCGTTAACGTGTATTTACGATATCTGAAATAAGTCGCATGATCTGACCATGTCTTTACGACATCGTAAAGACAGCGAAAAGACATGGACATAGGATGCCGTAAAGTTGTCGTAAAGATGTCGTAACTGTGTCTTAAAGACGTCGCCAAATTTTGTGCCCACTGGGACATAATGTACGGTATTAAAAGAATTAAACTGCACACAATTTTTCAATAATTATAGTACTTCTTGGCTGCTGTGGTGCTATGATGTTACACAGTAAAAGAATCAAATTTATCTAATAAATATAATTAAAACTATGATGTTCGATTATTTAAAATGATTTTTCAGTAATAGAAAAGAATCATTCAGTCAGAAATATCATACGATATGTTGTTTTGTAAGTTTCGTTCCGCCGTTAGAGTGCTCTGGAACATTGCGTCCCATTGGGCACAAAATTTGTCGACGTCTTTACGACATCGTTACGACATCTTTACGACATCCTATGTCCATGTCATTTCGATGTCTTTGTGATATCGTAAAGACATCGTCAGATCATACGACTAATTTACCATATCGTAAAGACATCTTAACGACATGGACATAGGATGTTGTAAAGTTGTCGTAAAGATGTCGTAACGATGTCGTAAAGACGTCGCCAAACATTGTGCTCACTGGGGTGGTCTCACTGCGGCAACACTGAGTAAGACGACAGCCAAAAATGACGTGCCTTAATTAGCCATAACTGATAATAATATCGTGCACACATCATACACGCCGCACGCGTAATGTGGCCAATATTATACAAGTAAATTGAGTCCTGGAATGCACATGGATTTAAATGTGGGTACGAATTGTACTTTTTGGTATACGGCGATTCAAATAGATTGCAAATTGACTTCTAATCGGTTTGATTTGAATTTTTTAAATACATCCGTTTGTTTTGAATGACTTCCTATCCGAACATTTTGGCAGGTTGCCTAATCAGTGGTGTCAGAACGCGGATATCTTTGGCCATAAGCAGTATTGATTCCTGTGTATTTTTAAATTTACACATAGCGTTAAATAACCCGAAAATGTGAAGGATAACTATTGCGCATGATAGAGATATCCGCGTTCTGACACCACTGTGCCTAATTCAGTCCAAGTTTAATTTGAAGCCAGTTCCATACGAAAAGAGATATCTAGCTAAAAGTTTGTGATATGCAGACCAACAGCACTACTTACCTCGTTTGTAAATCGTTTATACATATACGCTGCATTTTTGCCTTATATAAAAATGTGATAATTACGAAAAATATAATTGTTTTCTTTTTTTTTAATTCTTAACATGTTTTTAAAAGACTCAATTTACTTGTATAATATTGGCCACATTACGCGTGCGATGTGCATGGTGTGTGCACGATATTATTATAAATTTTTCGCAAATTTTATGCTCACTGGTTTTTAGGGTCGTTAATTACAAAAATTTACTTAAAAAATTCCAGCAAACAGATATTCAAAATAGTTGATTCAAAATGAAGGACTCGTTTATTGAAAAAGTTTATGTTTTTCGCTGAAATTATTCACGGAGTTTTTTAGGATGCTAATCAAGAAAAATAACTAAAAAAATCAACATTCATAATGGCCGACTTTTTTATTGAAACTTTAGTGTTTTCGTTCAAATCAGTGTTAAGGGGATTTCGAGGTCTCTGATCACGAAAATACACCATATAAATTAAAGGAAAGGTTTCTCTCATTTCACACTCTACATTTTCCCCGCACTGGAAAATATTT
>NC_046657.1:109207303-109209682 GCF_010883055.1 Belonocnema kinseyi | reverse complement strand
GAAAGGGCTCCAGTGGGGCCCCGACAATTTTCCCCTATCTCTAGTCGGGCTCTAGTGGGAAAACTATTCGGGGCCCCATCTAGAACGTAATTCTTAGGACATAGGGACCCTAATAGATTTTCCAGTAGGGCTCTAATGGGGTTTGCCCGTCTGCAGATCCAATTAAGGAGAAGGGCTCCTTTGTGGACCCTACCAGGCCCCTATTATCTCCGAAATCGTCCCTGCTCTTGCAGACGCCTTTTCTCTTCCATCGCAGAGAAAAATATATTTAAAATGCAATACGAAAGTACACTCACAACTAAACATCCAAGTCTTCAAAGCTCCGATGAAACACTAGACAGCGGTACTTGAATGAAACTCTTTGAAATTAACATCAAAATTAATATTTTTGGCATTCTACGATTTTATGAATTCTCTGGTCGGGGCTGCATTAGATACAGAAAGATTCGCCACACCTTTTCGAAGCATGGAATTCTTCACTATAATCTGACAGGGCCCCCATCAGACTTTTCTAGACTAGATATTCTGATAGGGGCCCCATCAGAACCCAACATCACTCAGGGAAAGATAAGAAAATTTCTGCACGGGCCCAACAATAATTAGTAAGTCAAATCAATGAAGAAATATTTTTAAAAAATCAGGTAATGAATTGAAAAATACATTCATTATACAAAAAATTGTGAAACTTTGATCTCAGACCTAAATTCTATGGGTTTTTAGTATGCTTACCGAATAATCCTGAGAATTATGTATGAAAAGTGAAAGATCATTGGAAACCATACCAAGAGATATTTGAAATTGTTGTCACATAGAACATAGTAAAAGTGAATGCATGCATCATGAGATTTTACTGGTGACTTAAAACTCTAGATGGAAAGTGAAAGACTATTGGATCCCATACAATAAGCCACCTTTAAATTTTCGTCATATAGGTCACCGAAAAGTGATTGCACCATGATACTTTATTTAACCCTCACACCACAAGGTGAGACAGAGTCTCATTTGCCACAAGGTGGGGTGTCTACACCCCAGTCGATTTGAAACACATTACGAATGATATACAGTATAATATTGTTTCTAATGTTTTTAACAACATTACACAAGTATTCAAATGACTTTTTAAATTATTTTCTGGTAATTTATAACGATAAAATTCAATTTCTTAGATTTTTTTTTCAGTAACGTAAATAATATATTGATCAAAAAAATGCAGTTACATAAACATTAGCATAAAAAACAGCATACACAACATCTGTAGGATGACTTAGTGACCCTCATCCATTCCCACGTGCAGAGTACAACTGAAGAGGAGACAATTGAGTTCCCTACCCCCGTGAGACGCTCTAGGCCTAGCGCATGCGCGAAAATAGGGCCTTAGGGTGTCTAAACAACCCACCTTGTGGTGTGAGGGTTAATTAAACACCTATGTACGTAATATGCTGACTGGGCGAGGGGGTCGACGCCATAGTGTGGTAAGGGGATTGAGGAGTAGTGAAGGGGAGTTCGATATATCAGTGAAAAATAGTCTGATTGACTGCTATGTTTTTATGACTCGCTAGGTAGACTCGCCCGCGCACTCATTATTCTATATAACCTGCAAATATCGAACATCACATCGTGTTGTATTATAGTTTGTACTGCGCTCTGTACATTTATTTTTTGTGTTGATATAAACTTGAATCTTCTGTTTCATTAGCCTGTGTTTTTGATGCCCACCCTTGACCAGCAAAACCTCGGATTCGCCTCAGTTTTGCAAAAGTCAGGCGGATATCAAATCTCTATCTACTACATATGATAAATCAGTTGATAGCAGAAATTAAAATCTGCGCGTCGCGCTACATAAAGTGACATATAGGGTGTGCTGCCGCGATCCACAAAAGTTAAAACAGTAGCTATTATATAGTCGGGTACAAGGTAGCAGCCGACTGAACTATTATGTTCAATAATATTTATTTATTAAACGTACTTTCGGTCCAGGACGAAGAAAAATAGTATACGACACACGGTTAGAAATGGTGGAAGCCCTAACGTACAGGATATGGGGCAGAGTCGTAGCCAAGGCCCCATATCCAGTACGCTAGGAAATCCACCTTTCTAGCGTTGTATAGTTTTATAATATTTCAAGCTCGAAGACTTGAAAAAAAGCAAAAAAAATTGCAACATTTTTTTTTCACGTTACTTGCTAAATTTGCGCAGAACCTGTAGCTCCAAAATATTTGTTTGGCAAAAGATCTAAAAACTAGATACTAGATAACAAAACAAAACTAGATACTGAGACACATAATCTCCTTGGAGCTCTATACACTTGGTCAATCGCTTTTCAAGTTTTTTTAATCCTTCAGAAAAGTGCGTTTTCGGAAGTTCCTCAAAATAAGCACT